>NW_006800192.1:848838-920975 GCF_000485575.1 Poecilia formosa | reverse complement strand
AATGTGTCACTTTTCCAGCTGTAACCACCTCATCTGTTTCCCAGATGAGGGAAACGATCGAACCTGTGACTATCCAGTTTACAGAAGAGCAGGATCCAGAAGGTAAACCACATATCAAGGTAACTCTGTCTCCTGGTATAGCAATCTGCAGCACAGGACCTGTGTGTAATAATAAAACAATGCATTCAAGCTAAAAATACATGCATTTAGGTTTTCAAATGAAAAATATAAATACAGTTCTTTTCAAAAGCGTGCAGATCATAATCCAACTTGAATTCACTTGCACAGTGAATCCCAGTCATATTCTCTGTTGCTGTGTTGGATATTTAGTGAACATGTCATGATTAGAGAAATAACTGAAATACAAACTACACTGAATAACCTTTAAGAGGCTTCCCATCATTTGTTTCCTGTTCCTCTCAAGCACATTTGAGCAGTTTATTAAATATCAAGCCATCAGTGAAAACACTCTTACAGTCACTTTTCCATCAAGAACTTTTATAAATCTAAAACTCTCTTTAGGAAAGCTTGTGCTTATTAAAAACAAATCCCAGATTCAAAACAACATTCATTCTGAAAGATGGACTTCATGAAAAAATGCCAGTTTATATACTAGTATCTTGCGACAGACTGGCGACCTGTCCAGGGTGTACCCCGCCTCTCGCCCGGAACGTGAGCTGGAGATAGGCACCAGCACCCCTCCCGACCCCACTGAGGGACAAGGGTGACAGAAAATGGATGGATGGATGGATATACTAGTATCTATTTGCCATGACAACAAAGCAACGACATCCAAATTTTACAGTTAATTACAATATATAAGCAGAGAAAGCATTAGCTTTGGTACAACAGAGTACCAAATCATCACTGTAAATAAATACTTAAATAAATACTAAATAGAGATCAATTAGGCTGATTAGATATAATAAATGTGCTACAATTACCTGAGGAATAAAGTGAATCTGACTGAACAGATGTAATGAGATACAGAGCAACCAAAGGCTCGACATTCATTCTCTTTTCAGAAGATATTCTTGTAAATACTAAATTAAATACTTGATGCAACCTAGATAATTTGATTATAAGAGAAGTGTTGTACCTACCTGGTGAATAAAGTGCCAGCGATGCCCATAGAGGAGAAATGAGACACAGTCCAATCAAAGGCTGGAAATTCATTCTTCTTCTACAGAACTCCTTTAAATGCTTCACAAATATGACCAAGTTCTCTGAGAGCAACAGAGGTATCTTAAAATACCTCTTCCGGAAATCACTTTGTGACATCACATTGAAGGAAGTTATTTCAATGCAAACCTGAGGCCGTTACACTGAAGAGTCCTTCCTGGCAGTTTTTATACTCTGTATAAAAACGCCTCTGTAGGTGTGTGTTTTTATACAGAGTATGTGATATCATAGTTTTCAGAGAAACACATTTCACCATATCTGCTTGATTTCAATGCAAATTCTGCCTTACAATTCTGACACTTCACCACAGATAAGCTGCAAAAACAAATCAGTCATTTAATATCATAACTGACTTAGGAGTCAAGATAAATAGTAGTAATTATGCTACTCTGACAGCTCGGTGTAGTAGTTCTCTGTTAGAGTTAATCCCTGCACGGTATCTGTGTTTCCACTTCACATATGTGCCAAATTCAACTGCAGCTGCATCTATTAAAAGGAAACGATGAATGACTGAAACTGCACATTTAACAGAGTGCTAAAATTTTGATGCCCTCAGTGAACCTTCTCTGTGGACAAACAAGGTCATTTCATCAGGGCTTATAAAAACTGGGAGAAGAAGCTTATTGAACAACGTGCTATTAGCATTTAGTAAACAGCTCTGACAACCATCTTAGTTATTTTTTCTTTAAATTTTACTATGATCAACTTAACTTCCACTCAAGAATATTTGAGCAACCTTCAACCTAACTGGGTTAGGTTCAAGGATTTTTTTTTTTTTTACATTTATTCAACCAAGTAACCACAGAGATCAAAGTGAGATCTCCTCCTGCAGGACCAGTCTTTGATGTAGATGTAAAACAAGAAAAATAGAAGTGACACAAAGATTTCGCAACCCACACACTGGTGGTTTCCAGCATGCAGGGGACTCGTTTAGCTGATTATTATTGATGAGCGATTGCTCACTTAAAATACATTTCTTTGATCATTTTTTAGTGATGGAGCCAGTGTTTTTTTTTTAATTTTTATTCAGTGTCCACTCTATTCTGTCTCCAAGTCTGAGAGACGAAATGTTTCTGCATAGAAGTGACACTGACTCACCAACAGCAGTGAACACTTCCTCCAGCCCATCTACAGGAAAGGGAGCAAAGTTCAACCTTTGTACTTGCTAAACCACAGTTAGAATTTCTTATTTCAGAGCATTATCTGACAGAGGCTTTAACCTCACCATTCTGGGTTATTTGACATTTCCATATCCTGTCATGGTCACTCAGTTTATTGGTAATGATGAGTTTTGTAAAGCAAACAGATGGATTTTTACAAGTTATTGAAGTAACATACCAAATTAAGTTTTCCTTTTGATATGCCTGTGTTGTTTTTGTAGGGAACAAATCCTATAAATGTATTGAGGGAACACATTAGCTCAACAGTGTCCTCTGCTGGAGTGGGGTTTCCAACAACTGTTAAATAAAAATAGCTGAAATTATCTGATCATTTATTATTCACTTTAAGACTTTTCTGAAACCTAACCACAATCATAATTCATAGAAACATCAGATTCAACAGAAGTTTACTCTCAACACAGGAGCTCTTTGGTAATTAAACATAGAAAGTTAAATTTTGAGCTGTTACTGTACTAATAAACACATGACATGACTTGAAAAAATTATTTTCTGTATTGTTTGTAAGTTTAGGTGTGCCATGTACGTAAAACAATATATATATACTGGTGCATTTGGGAATGGTTTTACTCTACTAAAAACAATGCATGTAAAATTTAGCTATAATTTTGGTTCATTTGAACCTTTTGAGCTACTTATTTAAAAAAAAAAAAATTCAACATAGACAAAATTTAATATTCAAACATAAGTAGTTGTTCATCAAGTGTAAGTAGAAGTTCCCTCATTTTGAGTAAATTTGGTCACATTATNTTGATATGCCTGTGTTGTTTTTGTAGGGAACAAATCCTATAAATGTATTGAGGGAACACATTAGCTCAACAGTGTCCTCTGCTGGAGTGGGGTTTCCAACAACTGTTAAATAAAAATAGCTGAAATTATCTGATCATTTATTATTCACTTTAAGACTTTTCTGAAACCTAACCACAATCATAATTCATAGAAACATCAGATTCAACAGAAGTTTACTCTCAACGCAGGAGCTGTTTGGTAATTAAACATATAAAGTTAGATTTTGAGCTGTTACTGTACTAATAAACACATGACATGACTTGAAAAAATTATTTTCTGTATTGTTTGTAAGTTTAGGTGTGCCATGTACGTAAAACAATATATATATACTGGTGCATTTGGGAATGGTTTTACTCTACTAAAAACAATGCATGTAAAATTTAGCTATAATTTTGGTTCATTTGAACCTTTTGAGCTACTTATTTAAAAAAAAAAAAATTCAACATAGACAAAATTTAATATTCGAACATAAGAAGCTGTTCATCAAGTGTAAATAGGAGTTCCCTCATTTTGAGTAAATTTGGTCACATTATTTGACCAAATTTAAATTTGTTTTCTATGTTCTTATAAGGATTCAACCTGATGACATTTGGTGACCAAATCCAGAAAAATATTAATCATTTTCTTCAAGTATGACTACATATAACTCTTTTTAGCCACTGGAGTAAAAATGAAGATGCAAAAGGTAAGCAACATGCATGTACAGTGTTTGTCCACTTGGTGGTGCCATAATTGTTTCAAAATTAGAGTCTCCAGTACATAATCAGATACAGATGGATCCATGTGCATTGCTACACAGAGGTTAAGGTTAGACATTTTTGCCGCTCTGTTCTTTCCAGAAGTTAGATCCACATGTTGAATTTGTTAAGGAACTTCTTCTGACTCAAATGCAACAAAAGGAAAACATTTACAGGGATGAAAATGTGTGCACACTACTACCCAAGGACTAGTTCAAGGCCTAGGACACGCCACAACTTTGTAGGCCTTGATCTTAAGCACAACACTGGCGACCCCCGTGAGGTCAGGCAGGGAGCATTCGTTCTGAGGAAGGACAAACTGGAAATCTCTCAGCAAGTAAGCAGTGAACAGAAAGAGTTCAATTTTGGCAACAGACTCCCCCAGGCAGAGCCGAGCACCCCCTCCAAAAGGCATCAGGAAGCGAGCGGAGCCGCCACCTCCCTCCTGAAAGCGCTCTGAAAGCAAAAGTAACAGATTCAAATTGAAACCCGCTGAGCCAGCTCAGGCAGGACACTGTAGCAGGGGATGTAAAGCTGTACCAGGTTTGAAGCTGTACGGCTCGGGCCAAACTGCTGGATCATGATGCGCTCCAAAAAGATTGGGAATGATGACCGTGTTCTTCGGGATGAAATAACCTGCGATGCTGCACATGGGTTTAAAACCAGAGTCAAATTCCAAATAAAACACTGGAGAAAAAGCAATGCAAGCAAACAAAAAGGTAAAGATAATACATTGATAAATAAATTAAAATTAATGACTTAAATATTTTATTGGAATAGCAAAACCAGTAAAATCAAATTTAGAAAATTTGTAACCTTTATGTAATTCAGTTGAGTTATTAAATTCTACGTTAAGAGAGTTTCACTGAAACCTCTTACAATATCAGTAAAGATGACATAACACTGAGCCCAATGGCTGTTCTTCCAAATGGGAAAGACGTGTTATTCAGGTTAGACAGACGAGTGTTAATTGTCAAAATTTCAGAAGAAACCTGGTTCATCAGCCACTTCTTAATTTGCCATCCGCTAGAATACTAAATAGCCACTATTCAAATATCTAAAGAAAATTCAAGACATTTTTAACTCATTATGAGTCCAAATCATAAACAAATGCATTGAGTCACTGTTTCATTGTAGCTGAGCTAACCTGCTGTCCCTGATGGCTCTGTGTGGGACGGCCAAAGGAGCAACCGGCCTGAGTCTGAGCATCTCACTGATAAGAGAGGACAACACAGGAAGTCTGTGTCTGTCACTGTATTTAGGATACCGCCCCTCTAAAACTCTGCACAGCTCCTCATATACGCTGGTCTGCACCTAAACCATAGAGAAAAAAAATAACAGATGAGACACAGACACAACCTGCAAGATGTGTAAATGGCATTAAAAAAATATTAACAGTAAAAGTTTCCTATGCCTCTGGTCTGTGCAGCAGGAAGGCCACGGTCCAGCTGAGCCAAGCTGCAGCGGTCTCTGTTCCACCAATGAGGAGGTCCACAGTCGCCATGTGGACATGGACATCAGTCAGGAGCTGGAGATAAGAACATGTCTACAGTTTGTTTGCAGATAAAGTTCTGCTTACTTAAAAATATTGGATTTCTATAAATATCTCCTTTTTAATATTTCCTGGCACTTAATGAAGGTATATACCTCCCCACTTTCTGTGCTTTGATGTTTATCAAGGCCCTGGAGGAGGAATCCTGTTATAGCATCTTCGTTTATTTTGTTTTGTGCCTGCAAACAGAATGTAGAAAGACAAAAATAACTTAAACATAATACATAAACAGACTTGGATACAGCATCTTATTAATTGAATTTAACCTTTGAGATTTCTATGTTGTCCATGTGTTTTGGTCATTTTCCCTCTTTGCCATTTTGTACTTTTGCAATGTTGATATTGTCTAACTTTTTATGGAACAACAACAACAATCATTTCAATACAATCACTTTCCAGTTGATACTAGTTATCAAGGTCCATCAGGTTCACTTGACTTTGAATGCTGACTTCCAGTATTGACATTGAGTCTTCTTGCTTCAGCAAGTTGCATTTACAGCAATCCCTCATACTGAACATGCACGTAGCAGCAGTGGAGAGGAAAATCTACCCTTATTACTGTGTGTGGATGCATAAATGTTCGTGTGTGATCCATCCCTATGGTGTGACTGTATTTACCATTATTTTAGTCTATTTTATCATTCTCAAACTAACTAGCATTACCCCATTTATGTGTCATTCATGACTGTTACGTAAAAGAAAATGTATTATTATTGGTTATTATTGTCTGTCATTCAGTTAGCCTATTTTTTTTAAGTTTGCTACCCCACCTAGCTGCATTTACTGTATGCATTGTGCTGCTGTTTGTGTGTGTTGGCTCTTGCATTTATGTATGAATACTGATAATTTGTTCAGCCTATAATCAAACATTTCTTTTGCTTTTATATGTAATTATCTAAAAGTGTCATGGTTGGAAGGTACACCCCTAAATTGGTCGTATAGATGTTGGATCAGAAGGTACTTACCCTGCACGGACACGTGAAATGAAAAGGTTTGTGACAAAACTGCATGAAACTTTGGTATGGAAAGGATTATGAACTAATAAAAGGGTGTCAGTTACAAAACATAGACATGCTTGATCTATTTTTGAAATTCACCAACCTTGTAACTGTTAAGGTGCTGTTTTATGATGGCATCCCTCCTGGCCACTTCTTTGAGAAGACAAGCAAACACGGGATTTGGTAATTTCTTTGAGAGGAAATAATACATGAATTTATGAATGAAATGCGCTTTCATAACCCAGTAACTGTCAGTCATAATATTAAATATTTACTGACTCTCAGCAGCGGAAAAGAATCCAGGGCTGAAATCCACGAGGAGCCCCACAGGGCAACGATCTTGTTCAGGCAGTGGTGCAGCTCCTGCAGCTCTGGTGACGTCTTATCATACTAGAAAAAAAAAAAAAAGATACACACTGTGTTCTAAGGTAAAATGGACTACGTGACTGCATCTTTTTGCAACCCTCACCACTAAAAACAACTATTCAAACAGAAACTTTGCTCTCTCCCCAACACAAACAAACAACCAATTTCAGCTCTGGCACAATCACAGCTGTTCATTGAAGCACATTTTATAAACTGTCCTCAGAACTCAAGAGCTTAAAATAAACAGCTGGAGAAAGTAGACACCCACTTCTTTCCCAAAAGCTAAAGTGGTGATGACGTTACTGGCCGCCACAGTAAAATCTTCTGAGAGGTCAACAGCACTTTCTTGATAATCCATCAGAACCTGAGAGATAAACAGGCCACTCTTTATCAGGTTATGTAACATTGGAAATTCCCCTGAATTCGGTTTGGTCTCACTGGACCTGTCCTGGTTTTCTGTACCTTTCTCAAATGCAGGGCCTGTCTCTCAATCACCCCATGTAAAGACCGCTGGCAGCAGCGCTGCAAGGCACTGTGGACGAGACGCCGGTGTGCCCTCCACTCCTCGGTGTAATCTCCCAGAGAGATGTTACGTCCTCCTCCAGATACAATGTCTCCTGTTTCGAGTGTGAAGAAAATATCAGGGAATGTAGCGACTACATTTGTAAAGTTAAACTCAGCTACATAAATTTTTATACAGAGCGGAGAATTTTGAACATTTCACTTTGAAAGCTGCTGCGGCTAATAAAAGGAATAAACATAACCGAATAGAAAGACTTACTAGATAAAGAAAATGGCTGAGCAACTAAAGAATGCTGTATCCAAGCAGATTATTGGAAGTTTAGTAGAAGAAAAACGTTTGTTAAAAACAAACAAAAAATAATAATAATAAATTAAAAACGGTGAACCAGCAACAAGAACAACTACAGTGTAGAGAGGATTTGGAAGCAAAGACAATTTTTGAGCTTGGATGTTCACAGGGTGTGGACAGCAGCTGGAGTCAGTTCTTCAAGCGCCACCGCACACAAATGTTTACTTCACATGAGCGTTGCACTCCTTGAGTTGATTCACTCCTAAATCTGGGACAACACCAGATGTGTCTTATCTTGGCAAAGGCCTCGACTTTGTCTTTTCAGATAAAACACCATTTTTCACAAAACTCATCCAATTTCAATCGGAATTTGAGGTTTCTGTGTCTTGAGGAGGAGCAGAGAGGCAGAAAGTCTAGTCCAAGTTTGCTTGAAGTCCAGAGGGAAGTTTCCACAGCGCTCAGTTAAAAAGCTTTGCTTTTTTTGCTGGTGTTTATTCAAGTTCAACCCAGCTACCTACCAGGACATCTAACACTTCATAATTATCTCTGCTGACAAGGTTTGTGGTGATGCTGTTTTCATCTTCCAGCAGGACATAGACGCCTACCTGCACTGTCCCTGTTCTTAATGGGCCCCCAAAAATGGTTCAAAATAACAGAAAAACTAAAGAAAAAATCATCCTGTGTGTTAAAAATCAAGTTTCCCCTCCTTTTGAGTTGAATTACTGACAAAGCATCATTTCAGCGACTTCCTAATTCATAGAGATATGTCTATCAAGGAAATATATCTTGCCTGTGTAGGAAATTGGTCGTCCAGCAAAATCAGACCATTTCTTCACCAGTGCTTCTCTGATGACTTCACAACTGTTGAGCACCACCATGGCTTAACAAACAGAGTAGAAATGAAAGGTTACATGTCTGTCAGACAGAGACAGACGATGTGACCCTTATGTGAACAATTACTTGTTTTTCCACATTTTAAGCGGTAGACGCTTCCGTAGCGTTGGCCCAGATCGGTCAGGTGAATCGGCAAGTGATCGTGTGTCAGTTCCATCATGTTGCCGATAAGGAAGCGACTCGGGGGGCCCGGCAGAGAAGGTTTTGAAGAACTGCGAACAAACTGGTACAGATGCTGCAAAAGTCCAATTTTTACTCCTTTCAAATTTTAGAAGAGAAAAAAATAGGTAAGGTTGAATTATTAAGCCAACATGAAACATGAATTATTCACACAGTAAATGGAGTTTCCCAGCACACTTACTTTTCTTATCCTTTCCTTGCGAATGAGTGTTTCGTTGACTGGCAATCAGTACCAAAAGGAGCAGCGCAAGAAAAAATAATGCTCCGACACTGACCAGTGACATCTCTACTGCCATTTTGTCTTCTCTCATGCATCCTCTACTTTGAAAAGCAGGTCAGTACACTACACTACTCTTTTATACTTCTCAGTTTGATAAGCTGTCAGTGTTTGCACTGTAATCAAGGACAGCTAAATATTTTTTTTTTTTAGGTCAACATATCTAATGATGTGATGACTCCAGCACATATAACAAGAGATAACGTGATGAACACAGTCAGGACGTGCTGAAGGGTATTAAAACAAACCTCTGTTTACATGACAGTCAGGCTGATGCTCAGCTTTGTGCTGTGCAAGTTTTTCTGCAAAATAGCTCTGGTTTGAAAAAAAATAAAATAAAAAATGCAAAAAATGACATGCGAGACCCACTTAAGCAATATTTATTCCAATTGACAGTGCATAATAATACAGTAATAGTGGGATTAATGTGTGTGGTGCACAGAGATTTATTAGAGGTAAAACAGATAAAATCATCTTCAAGCAAAAGGTTTCTTTAGTATTCAGATGCAATGAGCTACTCATCCACTCTCGTTTTATTTTCCATAAGAATAGCTCAGCAAACAAAACAAAACAAAACAAAAAAACATCTTTCAAACTGAACTAAATACACTGATTGTTCCAGTAGTATCTGAAAAAAAAATAAAAAATCCTACATTGAATTTATTGTGGGAATAGACATGCAGACGCAGGTATGTACAAGTCTCGGGGCTTGAAGCATCTTTAGCCGTGAGTTGCAGGGGAGAACCGAGACGGTCTGAACTTCATCTCAGAAAAGGGAATGGACACGTCTTTGCCTTTCCAGTCTATCCAGACTATTCCCTATAAACAGAAACAAACAGAAAATCACTGATCTGTGGTCTGTGTCCATAGTATTTGAAAAATGTGAGGAAAGTTGGTTACCTGATTATTGCTGTTCATGCCGTAAAGACCGTTGAGGTTGACTTTGTAGCAGTTTTTGTACCACCAGCCCCCCACATAAGCCTTGGCACAGTGGATCCCCAGAGGGTCTGGTTCCTTGTCTCGAGTTGAGAATGGGCGGCCATTGTGGTACTTCATGGAGTCACCTAGAAGAAAATAAAGCATCTAAATTAGGATCTGTTTTATATCTAGCTGGAAAAAAAACAAAAAAACTAGATTGTTACAGTTTCTTCTATGAAGTTGCTTTTAAACTTCCAAGGACATTATGCTAACCTGTAACTTACGATAAACAATACAACAAAAACCCACAAACATAAAGTTACAGCAGTTTTAGGTGCCATAAATAAGTAATAATAATAATAAATGCTAAAATAATGCAAAAAAATATAATTTTTTAAGCACCATTGCAAGTGTTTTCCCGAGAGATTTCATATTCCTACTAGGATTTTGGACAACAATTTTTTTTGTTTTGCTTAATAATTTATTAAACTTTAAAAAATAATCAATATCACAAAAAGGAAAAAAAAAAAAAAAAACTTGGAAATTTAAGGTTGGAATGTTTGCCTATTCTTGGAATTTTAAAGTTTTTAACCCTAACATGTTTGGCATGAGTTTTCACACATGTATTTTAATTTTGAAAAAATGTTCATAGAGTTGTTTACAAATCATCTTTTTTATCCTTTAAAATGCACCTGCTGTTCCTGTGTATCCAGATACAGTAAGAGTATAGTTTCTCCCTTCTGAAGCAACAGAAAAGTTGGCGTAACGAGCGTAAGCTGTGTCATTTCCAGACTCCAAATCCACTCTCAGGCTCACAGGGCCGATACTGGTCAGGTTGTGCAGGAGCTCATTTCCTGGCCAAAGGAAGGAGAAAAAAAAAAAAAAAAAAAAAAAAAAACACACATTAAGTTGCAGAGATGAACTAAGCATATTTCTTTTCCTTCAAAATGCAACAACTTGATCTGGATAATAAAATGAGCAATAATGTCCAACAATACCCAGCCAGAACTCTTCACTTAGGTTTCCAAAGCCAGCTTTATATTCACTCCAGGTTCTGTAGAAATCGGTTTTTCCGTTCATCCGTCTCTGGAAAACCTATAAAACACCCAAATTGATTTTGCATCCTGTTTTGCCAACTGACTTTGTAAATGTCTTTGCAGTTTCTTGTACCGTCCATCCGCCTCCGTCTGTTTCCATGTCACAGTAAACTCTCACTGCTCGCCCCTCTTTCCCTTGCGGGTAGATGGTCACTTCCCCTGACTCCAGAGCTCCATTTAGCAATTCTTGTGAGCATTCAGTCGGGAAAGGGAAACGCAATTTTCCTGGAAGGCAAAGAAACACGTGCCTTAGAGTATTATGAATATTTAGCTCTAACTAATCTAAATAGTGAGAAAAAAATAATTACCGGTGACGAACTGTGACGTGACAAGTGACGTATACTTTCCATTTTTCTCGCCTTGTACCACAACAGAATAGGATGACGAAGGAATCAGGCCGGTCAGTTTATACTCTGTGATGGGTGGCTCCAGAATGACTTCCTAACACACAAAGGTGTATTTTTGCAGAATCTTAATTTGGTCAAATTGGTCCAATCAAAAGCGGATAATCACTCACCTTTGCCTCCTCTTTTGCCATCTGATAGATCACTCTGTAGCTGTGAAAAACAACAGAAGTCCTCCAGGCAATCACTGCAGACCGACCTCCAATTTCACTGGCCTTAACCACTAGGAAACAGAAGAATTGCATACGTTTAAGTTTAAGAAGGTAAAAAAAAAACTCTAAAGCCTTCAGTTATTCCTATTCTACTCACCATTTGCTGTTGTAAATGAAGTAGATATTCCCATACTCTGGAGGTTGTTCTTTTGGGTCCGGACTTTGACCTTATACAGAGTCGCTCTCTGTAAACCTTTCAGCTGGTACTGCACTGAATTTCCTGACAGCATCACTGTTACTGTAACATTTGGAGCTGTACTCAAAAAACAAACAAAAACAAAACAAAAAAAAGTTGATAGATGGATCAATCAGTTCCATGTTTACACTTATTTTTACTGTCAGTTCAAACTCACTCTTGGAGGACCCATAGCTAACAATGAAACGATCTACTTTCCCCAGGCTGGGTGTCCAACGCAGCAAAGCTGTGTTATCTGTCACATTGATGACTTGGAGATGTGTTGGAGGAGCAGGTACTATGAAAAAAAAAAAAAAAAAAAACATTCACAGCATATTAATTGACCTTCTTGTACACTATGTGTACTGGGTGAAACTTCAACAACATTACCTGTAGTGATAACTGAAGTGAGTTCATCACTCTGAGCGCTTCCTTTGGTTGTAGTGACACTGATAATGTAGGTCGATCCAGCAGACAAGTTAGACAGAACAACACTTGATTGGTGAGAGTCCGCAGCCACAAACTGGCTTTTCCCTGACAACATGAACACAAGCATCGTATACATTTACCTCTTTTTCAAGTCTGTAGCCCACATCGCAGGGTTTCTGTCTATATTTACTGACTTTGTTCTTTTGCTTAAATCAATGTCTTTGTCTTAAGATAAAGTTGGTTTGACTAACCTGTTGCGATGTTGATGTATGTTACTCTAAAGCCTGTAAATATGGTGTTCGGTTTGGTCCAAGAAACAGTCAGAGAGGACTCTGTTACATTACTAAAAACCAGTTCTGTGGGTTTCTCAGGACCTGGGAATAGAAACAAGTAGTTTTATTCATTGATTAGTGTTAGAGCTTCTTAGCAAAAGCTATTTTGAGAGTGTTGATACCATTTGGAAATATGTTTCTCGTATTTCATATCCCACCTGTTGTTGCTGTAACTCTGTGAATCTTGGATCTTCTGTCTGCTGTAGAGCCAAATACGTGGACCACGTAACGTGTGTTTGCCTTGAGATTACTGAACTTGAAGGACCGTGCGCTGCCAGGCACCACTCTCGAGATCCTCTTAGTTTCAGTTTTACTTCTAGATTCAGCACTTTTACCAGAGGAGACAGTTGTGTTGGTGCTCTGACTGTGGACTTCAGTTGAGGTTCTAGTGTCAGACATCAAGTCTCTTTCAACAATCTCCTCTCCAAGCCCCTCGTTCTCATCAGTGTCACTGTCAGTGTGAGGCTCTCTTCTGATCACAGTGAAATTCTTGAACATACGGTGTGGCGCTAACCATGTGATAGTGAAGCTAGAGGTGGAGATATTCACGGCCTTCACTGATCCTAAGCCTCCGTGTTTTCTGGAGGAGTTATCGATTGTTGTATTGTTCTCAAAAACTTTGTTGTTGTCCTCTGTTGATGGACTTGTTGAAAATCGATTTATGTCAGTGGATGTCTTTACTTGATTCTTGTTCGTGTTGGGCAGCTCAACAGAGTTGTTTTTGTTTTCATTCTTGCTTTTTGTGCTGTTGGTTTTTTTCTCATTACTCTGCGTTACATTTGGCTCATCTTGGAGCGGTAATTTCCTTGGTCTTTGTGTAGTTGTTGTTGGAGGAAGCTTTTTGATCTCCGGTTTTTCTCCATGGACCTCTTTTTCACTGTCATTCATAGATCCAATGGTTGTATTTGAACCCTTCTTATCATCTTGTGAACAGGAAAATTTTAAAGTTTGTTAGAGGTGGAATAAAATAAACTTTGGAAGCATAACAAACGTATTCTTACCTTTAAAGCACTCGGCATCTTTTGCACACTTACTGCAGTCAAGACCTGTCAATCCTTTATGGCAAATACATTTCCCCTTCTCACATTTCCCATTGCCACTACAGTCATTTGGGCAATTTGCAGAACATGGACCTGGTTGGCAAAAAGAAGAAGCACAATTATTATGCCCAGTCCCTGTTTGTCTAATGTTAGATTTAAAGTACATTTAAGGCATAGCTACATTTCTCCTTTAGAAGGGACATCTCTCTTTCCAGCCGGGTCAGGCGTCCTTTCAGAGCAGCCACCTCAGCTTCACATCCCCCTGCACACCCACCAGGCAGCAGGTTGATGCTATGTGTCATCACCAGTGGAGCACCAGGCTTTAACGTCAGCTCCTGTTCCTTTGTGTGACTCCAGTCACCATTGAAACTGATGATCACTTTAAGGGGCTGTGAAGGACCAGCATTGTCTTTGCTGGTTGCCTGGATTAAAGGAGTCTGAGTAATAGTAATGGTGCCCATTTCTTTATCTTTATTGGAACCCCCGGCTCTCTCACCAGGCTTGTCTTTGGCCTTCTCATCATTGATCTGTTGGCTATCAACCACAGATGGATGTCCAGACTCTTTATGCTTATTTTTAGTAGTTTTAGTGCCATTGGTAGGTATAGGCAGAGTATTTGAAACATCTTTAGACTTTTTATCACCACTAGGAGGAGAATTATCAGAAGTTGTCTGATTAGTAGATACTGTGGCTTTGACTTTTGTAGGTTTACTGGTGGTAGATAAAGACAGAACGCTCTGAGTTGATTTGTCTTTGGACTTGTCATCACTTTTAGGGGTGTGTGTTTGAGCAATGGTCTGGTTACCAGAGGCTGTTGTTTTGCCTCGAGAAGTTTTGCTAACACTGGTAGGTAAAGTTGGAACATTTGGAGTTAACTTGTCTTTGGACTTATCATCACCGGTGGTGAGGGGATTATCAAAAACAGTCTGGTTTCCAGCTGCAGCCCTGTCTTTGGTGGGCTTACTGCCACTGGAAGGTGTGGAAGGAACTTTGTGACTGGACTTGTCCTCAGCATTCTTCTCATTACTGGCTAAAGGAGATTTTGATGATGTAGTTTGATTGTGAGATTGTTGAGGTTTGTTTCTGCTGGTTTTCAAAGTACTGTCTGAGGAAAGCTTCGTGATAGTTGACTGGTCTTGGTGAACTCCAGTAGGTTCAGACTTGATTTTGTTGGCTTTTTCTTCACTAAGTGACAACAGCTTAGTTGAAGCTGTCTGGTTGAGTTTGTGTTTGTCTCTGTTGGTGTAAGTGGCTTTAGGAGCCCTTGCTGGTGATGGTGGAGTGGTTTGAACCACTGCAACACTGAGTTTGCTTTTGGTGGTTGTTGCAGCATTGGCTGCTGATCTTTGGTTGGAGCCTGCAGTGGGTAAAATTGTCACAGTGACAGTGTTTGGCTTTAGGGTGGGGTTCAAACTCTGTTTAGAAGGGGCAGCAGTGGTTTTTGGTTTTGAGAAGGTTGAAACAGTATTGCCTTTGGTCACATTGCTTCCTGCAGCATCTCTTTTGTCAAGGGTCGCGGTTTGAAAGGAGGGGAATGGGATTAGGAGTAAGATAAGTCCGAGGGTAACTAACATATTGCAATGGCTGCTGTGCAGGGATGTTGTATAACTTTTGGAAAACTGTTATACAACAAAAATAATGTATTTCCTCTATGCTTCTTAGGAGACGCTGTTGGAGGTGACTTTGGCAGGTCTCTCCTATAGATGAAAAAAGGAAAATCATTATTATTACTTATCTATGTGTTTTTTAATGTGTTTAAGTTTCTAGCACACTTTTTCTGATCATATGAGTATTTTTGGTCCTTGTTCGCTCCAGATTCACAGAGTTCCCATTTACACTCTTTAGGTAAGGTATTTTTTTTACATCAGTCATATTTATGACAAGTGTATTTGTTGGGTAGTGTTTTGCCATGAAACACTCCACCACAGACTTCTTTGAAAGTCTTTACCTTCTTTAAAGAGACTGTAAGTTGGACAAAGTTTAATAAACAGAAGAGAATATTTCATTGGGTAGAGGTTGATTTAATGTTATTGTTTTGACTATAGCGTAGTTATTACTATAACTACGCTATAGTCAAAACAATACAATTTTGATTTGACATAAAATCCTCCAAACTAATGGATTTTACATGCAATAATCATGTACGCACATTTACATAGTTAAAACTGAATTTTCTAACATAGATATTACAAATACAGCCCTGGATTGTAACTGAACAGCTTGCCAAACCAAGTTTTTAAATGATCAGGAAGAAGCAAGACTTGAGTGGAAAACCCAGAGTTAACCAGTAAGAGCAGGCTGAGCAGTAACAAAGCATCACTGTACTGAACTGCGAGACAAGGTACACCTTTCAAGGTACAGAAAGCTGCACAAACCACTGGAGCCAAAACTCTAAAAATCCCACAGATGTCCAATTGCTGTTATAAATTTATGAAGAATCAAACAGGAGAACTAAGAAAACTTGTGTGCCTTTATTTTTTTAAGCACTATAATAAAGTTTTACTTGTTGTAACAACCTACACACTTTTAACCTGCATACAATATCCATGTATTTTTTATTCCATCATGAAAAGAATTATATGTAAATCACAACAAATAAGAAATTCACACAAAACAAGATACAAGATAATACTGCAACACAACATAGTATATGTGCACTGTCATGTCTACCTTTGGAGCAAATGCTACATATTATTACTTCGAAAGAGTCCAGTTTTCTCTTTTAAATAATTATGGAGAAGAAAACCTACCTACTGATGAATGAGTTGTTTGCTTTATGTCTCTGACGCCATCTGAGCCAAAGCAACTCCAGCAGACGGGATCGGATCTGAGAGGAAAGATTTGAAAAAGGGACCCCCAATATAAAGGAGGTGAGTGATGAAGACTGGCCCTGCTAACACCTCCTACACCTTCCTATTACAAACACACCTCCACCACGCCTACTGGTCCCTCAACGCCTGACCACGGGGAAAAATATTTGTGTAGTAGTTACAAAAAAACAGAAACTTTTGCACTCACTCAAACCTTAAATGTACCACTTTCATTTTCTGTGAAAATTATCATTATTTCATTTAACATGTATTGCTGACGTCTACTCTAATGAAAAGCAAAATTATCTACTAATATATGTATATATAACTATATTATTAATTTCTTGTACATCATGTTTTAGTTGCTAAAAAAGCTGAAAAACACTGCAAAGCTACGCATACAGTTTGATTTGAACATGTTCTGCAAGTGTCTTGACTTATTTCAGCTGCAGCTGCCATCTGCACACTGTAAATCCATGATTCAGCTGGAATACAAAGCCCAACACTGTAAGTATCCAGCACTGACTCCAGGATACAGAAACCCCCCAGATATATGAATCGGCTGTTTGTTGAAGGTAATGAGATGTAACTGTGCGCGAGTTATGCTAGCAACCGACCATCCTCAGGATGTTAGGAATCCTCTGTGTCGGCATTACATCTCTAACCCAATGGCCACCCACCATCCCACCTTTTGTAAACCACATGAAGAAAACGATATAAAAGGTTTAGAGCAAACAGGGAGTAAGTGACGCTCTTGCACGTTAGCAGGAGGTCAGAAACAGCAGCTGAGATCGTCACAGCCTTTTATTGTATTAAGTGCGGCACTTTCACCATGACATTGACATCGATATTTTATGTATTCATATTCTATACGTAGAATCACCACATAGACACAAAGTGAGTGGGGGCTGCTGTCTAACTTTAAGACATTTCTAAGAAATGTAACAAAATCATTCAAATACAGTGGCGAGGGAGGCCGGGTGATGACTCAAGTTTATCTTACCAGTACAAACGATAAGTAGGACAGAAAATGAGGTACAGAAATGATCCAGAAGTGTAAGATCCATTACTCCTTTTCAAAATGCCAAATGGTTATTTCTGATGCATAGCAGGTTTTTTCTCTCATATTACAAATGCAAATATATAAGAAGGTTCCTAAACCCTATTCTGACTGACAGGACCCTTTTCAGATAAAACTACATTTGAGCTTCTGGACAGGAAACACTGCATACAGGAACAAACAAGGGATGAACATTTGGAAAAGCACCACGTGGTCACTCATTTTCAGAAGCTACCAATAAGTGTGGAGGGTGCTGTAGATTGATCTGCTTTGAAATAATGTTAACACATTAAGAAGAAACTAAATTCTTCAGTATGGGGTTTTTTACACTGTCATTCTTTTAGTTTTGTTCTCCTTTACATTACTAATTCTATAAAAAATAAAAAAAGACACTTTTTAAAAAAAAAATCTCCGGTCATGATTACAGTATTAAAGAAGAACACTTTATACCTAAGTCTACTGATTCATCTGTTACTCTCCATATGGAATTGCTCTTTGTTGTGGTTTCTTGGTGGTATTTTTGTATTTCTGTGCAAAAAAAAACAAAAAAAAAAACAGAAATATGTACTCTTCTTAATGCAAGTAATAACACTGAAAATGTGCATCCTTATCAGTAAATGGCCAAACCCTAATAGGACATTAAAAGAGATTTTTACTGAAAAGACTCAAAGTCAACTGGATTTGTTTTCCTTATGACTTAAACAGATGTGAATTTAAAATATATGTTTTTAAGGCTTTGGCAAAACATATCCAACCTCCAAGCACAAGCACAATCTTATGCAATAAATAGATTTTTGGTGACATTTCTGCAAACAAATTGCTGATAACAGCCTCCAATGAAAAGAAAAAATGAACTCCAGAGTAGGTGGTCCATTTCTGTTAGATGGCAGCCTACAAAAACATCTCCAACCTTATACCTCTCTGCATCATGGACCACCATCAAGCTGCTGACCGTGACCTGGCCTTTTGAGCCTCACTTCAACACCTACCAGGACTTGCACACCTGAGAAAATGCACCTGGTTATGTAAACCTCTAGATGTTGTCTGAGGGAAATTTGTGAGATCAGCATCTTTATCAAAACTGCGTTCATTTAATTTAGGTTTCATTGAAATAGCCAACCTAAAGACATCTTTCACAAATTTTCCTCTGCTGCAGCCTACTCATGAATCAGTCAAATAGAAAGTTGAAATCCTTCAAAAAGAAAAAAAAATTGCATTTGCTTTTTCAGTCTTTACTATTTCAACCAAGGGACATAAGTGTACTCTTCTCACTGTTGATAATACATTGATTATTCCGAGAAGTCTTTGGCAAAAAGCTCCTTTTCTCGAATCATGATGTTGGCTGCTGACAGTAACCAAAAGTATATGGGAAATCTGCATATTTATTTACCCTTTCTTCATCTGACTTTAATGAAATGTCTAATAGTGAGGCTGGAACAGTGTGGCCATTGAACAGGCTATGATTGAAGTGACGGTCAGTCCCCCCGTGTTGCTTACATTGGACCTGCTCCTTGAGATTAGAATAATATAGGCACATAAGCCTTTGCTTGTTCACAGCCTCCTTACCGACGGCCTCCCCGCTCCTGTTCGCTCTGAATTATGTAATTGCACTGAGAACCTTCTGCATCACGTCTCCTGCTGGACCACATTCGAGAAGAGACATAAACTCTCTCTTAAGGGGAATTTTGGTCGTTATGAGGGGTATGATTGATCCGAACCCTGGCCGACCAATAAGAGTGACTGAATAGACCTGAAAAGAAAAAAAAAGAAAATCCCAAACCACTCCTTCCCACCTCCTTTTCCCTCTGGTTGCAGATGTCAAGCAGGAAGAGGAGGGCGAATTGAGCACAGAGAAACCTCTCAGATCCTTAGCTGCCCGTAAAAGCAAAAGATAACATAAAACATGAGTGTCTTTCACAGGACGGCTAAGATAAACCCAGTTGAATCATGTTTCTGGGAGAAAGGTGGGAAAACAAATCTACACTTTGGTTTCAATGTTAAGTTTCAGTCTAAGTGTAAATGCAATATTATTCAGCAACAGGAACAATTTAAAAAGCTCATGTGAACTTTTCATAAGTGATTTAACCAAATTTAACAGAAAGTGCGGCTTTGGAAGTGTAATGTAATCTCAAAGTTTCTTTATTCCAAATATCTTCATGACTTAGTGAAGCCACTCATTGTTATGACCTGCTGCAAATGTAATAAATATGATCCTATCATTTCCCATGGTCTATGTTCAGCACTTCTGAACATTAGACGCATAATCTGTGTTAAATACACCAATTAATGCCCTGATTTAACTAATCTCTACTGATGTGAATTCCCCTTTAGCCTAATCCTTATTGACAGAGGCCTCCAATTCATCAATATCCTTTGGTTTGCATGCTGCAATCTCCTTTTTCAATTTGTAGCGGAGAGTTTCGCTAGAGTTCAAGTCAGGCCACAATTATGGCCACCTTAGCACCATGGAGCCCAGAAATATTCAAAACAATTGCAGATTTCATCTTAAAACCTTCGTTAAATTTAACCAGCAGGCTTGTTCAGACTGAAATTAATGTCAATGTTTTGGAGTGCAGATTCTTCATTCTTCAGCTTCACTGAGTTCTTTTGAAAACCACTGTGGGTTTTCGTCCATCTGGCTCCTTAATCTGGTGACAGTTCTTGATTACTTCCTCTTGCTGCCAATTTCAGCCAGCAAAGATTCTGTACTTTTGACTTTAAACTTGTGAACTTGACCAGAACCGTTTCTGTCTTCTTTAAAACATTTTGGACAGTTCTCTTGAATAAAGTCTTAGTAAGTTTTGGAATGCACAAGCAATGCCAAACACATTTTTTTCCCCAACAAGAAGTCATGTTTATTTCAGCTACATATCATGTAACTCCAACATGAGGAAATAAAAACAATGCATTAACTGGAAAAAATAAAGTGGCGCTCTAGCAAGTCATTTACTTTCAGTGTGATTATTACTTTTAAGTTTGTGATATATTTTTTATGCTACAGAAGGTAATTTATCCATCAGTTGTAATGTGTAAATTGCAGTAAAGGCTAACAGATTCATGAGTCACATTTACTGTCTGCAGCCATCGGTTTTGTACTCGTCAATAAATTCATTGAACTCATTACAAGTACGTGTGTTTGCGGATTTTTTGCAGTCGGTATCTAGCGGTTTCTTTTCCACCCAGGTGTTTGATTCCAACAGATACTGCATGCTACGAAGACAGAAAAAAAAACAGTGTCAGTGTATTTAAAACTGTATTTTTATCAATACAACTTATGTTACTTACTTTCCAGTTAAGTCTTTAGTGGAACCATCTTTGCCCATAATCAGATACTGTCTTCCTAATTCTAGCTGCCCTTTGCACTGAAGCCTTTTGGCAAACACCCGAACACTGTTGGTTGTCACACGCAGGTCTCCATCTGGTAAACAAAGAAAATTATATTTCTAACCATAAAAAAGCCCAAAAAGAATTTAAAAACCTCTATTTCTTGCTCCCTTGGTTGCTTTGGTTGGTCACTTACGATATTTGAGGACGTCGACGACTTTAGTGCTGTACAGCTCAAAGTTGCTCTTAACAGAAATATCCTGGACTTCTAAAATGTAAGCTGGTATAAAGACACACAAATACAAATCTGAATAGTCTGTTATGGAAAATAGATATTTTAATTAAACATACCTATCACGGTTTTATTTGAAGTAGCACATGATTTAATATTAGATGTTTTTTTATTTATTGGATTGTGTCCCTCAGTAGATATAAAAAAATGAAAAAAATGCAGCAAATCCTCAGAGTTATTTGCCAACAATATCCTTGCAGAATAGTAAATTCTTGTAGCGACTACTTACCATAATCCACTCGGGGGGAGAAGCATGCATATTCAAAACGAGTATTCTTCCTTATGTTTTTGAATCGGTTAGATTTGAAGGTCTCTTGTACTTTATGACAGGGTCCTAAAAAAAGCACACAATGACATTTGCAATCCATAAGTGAAACATGCTTATCAGACGTAACATAGGTCCAAATGTCTTTTTTTTTAAATTCTAGGATACATACATGTACTTTCTTCATGGAGCAAAACAGAAAAACAGGCAAAATGTGGTGCTAAAAACCTGTCCCAGGTCACAGATGCACAAAAAGTGCTTGTGGACTTAAAGAATCAGTACATGTGCTGCCTGATCATTTTTATTTCATGTTGGTTGACCAGAAATTATAGTGAAAGTCCAGGCGACAGTGTCCAGTTAAACCAATTAGACAGAGGAACTCCTTCATTCCAGCACTCTTTATACCCACATAAACATAACAATCACCAGGTCTGATTTTAAGATGCCTTTTTTCATATCAGTTCAGAAGTGATTATGATTCTGCAATTCACGTTTAGGTGCTGAAATAATATTTTGTTAATAAAAAATGGTAAAAACTGAGGTTTGAAAATAGTGATAATTCATTTTCACATTATTTTAGAAAAAAATGAAAAAGGGATTTTATGCATTTCTAATTATTCCTGTTGATGCCAATGATCTATGCATCCAATGGCATCAAATGTGTGAATAAAGAAAATCTGCATGTATGTAAGATAATCTGTTCTGTGAAACATTGGAGAACAGTAGCAAATAAAACAGACTCATAAAGGCTGAGGAACACAGCAGACAGGTCAAAGAGAAAGTTGTGGAAAGATTTAAAGCAGGTTTAGGTTATTAAATTATATCCCAAGCCCAAAAAGAGTTGGATCTCCACCCAAACCTGAGGGGCCAGAGCAGCAAAAACATATCAAAGTGATCCTTCTATTACACAGTTGTGTGGTACTGCATGTTGGTCAATTACATGTAAATTCAATTATATAATGGTTGTGTTTGTATAACATGGAAAAGGTGAATCGGTATGAATATGGTTAGATACTGCATGTGTTCATATTTTTGAAGTGAGTGCCTACTTTCTGCACACTGGCAAACATCCTCTGAGCACAACGTGGAGACCAACTTGCTTCTTCGTGAAGGCGAGTAGAACACGGTGCACTTTATATCTGCAAAGAAAAAAAAAGTAAATTCAACATGTATGACATTAAGAGATTATGTAAAATGGAAAAGGATATACTACCAGGTTCATAGTAATCATAGAAGACAGCTGGGGCAGGCTGCAAAAGGCCAATTGGCACCATCTGATTAGCAGTAAAGCTCACACATTCCCTGGTTTCATACAGCTGGAGACAAAGAGAAAACCCATGTTACTACTGGACATCCGAAATACCCTGATTTTAACTAGATTTTAACCGTACCTTATTGAAGTACATCAGCAATCTTCCAGATGACAGCTCATAATGACTAATGTATTGCTCTGGGGATGCTGTAAGCTGAGATGTAAAAAAATAAATAAATAAAAATAAAAAAACTCTCAGAAAAGAGACAAAACCTTTATTAGGAGCAACTACTGGATAAAATGTTTTGGTCTAAATTAAATAAGAATTTAAATACATGAGAGCAGTAGATGATTGGATAGTAGTTTTCTATGAGATACTGACTGGTTTGAACTTTATTACACTGAACACAATTTGATATTTCTGTGTATTATCGATAACACTTTATTTGAAGGGGTGTGCATAAGACTGCCAAGATACTGTGATACATGACATAACACCTGTTATGAACATAAAGGAGTAGTTATGAATGTTTATGACTGTTGTCATGAAGTGTTATTTGGTAAATAATAACACTTTTAATGCAAAGTTGCTTTAAAAATTACATTAAAAGGCAGTAGTTTTATTCTTATTGTTTTTCAAAACATGTATCATCCAACACATGTGTATAGTTCAGCATTTTACATTTACAGTAAGAAGTTTACATCCGTTGAAGAAAGACTGGCACAACATTTCTGGAAACAATTATTAAGACATGCCTTTCAGAGTAGCATATAAAATGATCCTTTACATTGTCAAATGAGCTTTGAAGAGGAAGTAGAACAACAAACCCTTTCCAGGTCTTCAACTTTCACCTCAAATCCACTAAGTAATGTGATGTCTGCAATGCCCATTCCAGTGAGAGGGCTATTTGGGTTATAACTATGAGAAGAAAAAAAAAATCAAATTATGTGTCTTTACCTTTTCTTCTTTTGCTATTGCTAATTCTGTATTTTAAGAAGGGAATTGTTCTGAGAAAACATATTTGACCCCAAGCAGAATATTTAAGTTTTTTATTTTGCTGTCACACTTAAATGTCATAATCAAACTAAATTTACAATCATTCAAGACAACCATATGAACTACATATGTTTGTTCCTCTGGTTCATATGACTATATGTTTCCAAATTAATATATATATATATATATTCTTTTTATTTTTTGATTTTATTTTTTTTACAAAACCTGTCTAAATAAACGGGACTGGAGGTGGCAAACAGCCACGGAGAGATATGCTCGTACCTATGGACAATTTAGGGAGGAAGCCAGAAAAAATGAAAATTCTGCCCAGAAAGATGCCAACCTGGAATTTGAACTTGAGACCTTTGTGTGAATAATGCTACTGAGTGCACCGCTATGCCAGGCAAAAATTACAACCAAGGTGAAAACAGCTGCTGACCTACAACCGTCTGTCAAGGTTTTTGTGAAATGATCTGTTGGATCAAGAGGCATAGTTAAAGTCCAGATTTGCCTCTGATTTTTATGTCTTGTACCCTAAGGAAGCTATATTGTTTGAAACCCTCCTATGGTCTAAAAATAATTAGAACAAAAAGTTGGGCCAAATTTCTTTCACATCGACAACATCGGTAATTGATTCAAAGGTTTAATTGTTGTTGTGGCCTTCAAAGGTTTAAAAGCCAATTACTTTGAAGTGGAAGCTGTCTTGAATAGCTTTTTCTCTAATAAATGAAGTCATCATTTGAAAACTGCTTATTGTATTTACTAGGGTTATTGTTTTTCTGAAATTGCTTCATCTGGAACATTTATGTGGGACAAGAAAGCAAAAACAGAATCCTATAATAGGTCAAATACTTTTCACAGTACCGTGTTTACAATGGATTATCAACTAACCTGACACAGACAGTGTAAGTAACAATGCTGTCTGAATTTACATCATTTTCAAGGTCTCTTCTGCTTCGTGTGAGAGCGTCAAACCNACCCTGATTTTAACTTGATTTTAACCGTACCTTATTGAAGTACATCAGCAATCTTCCAGATGACAGCTCATAATGACTAATGTATTGCTCTGGGGGCTTTGTAAGCTGAGATGGAAACAAAAAAAAATCAACTCTCAGAAAATAGAACATTTATTACGGGTAACTACTGGATTGATTTTTTTGGTCTCTGCAATAAATAAGAACTTAAATACATGTGAACAATAAATAATTCGACAATAGGATTCTATGAGGCAGTAACTGGTTTCAACTTTATTAAATTGAATACACAATTTGATATTTATCTGTAAAATCTTGTGTTTGAGTTTATAATAAAAATAAAAAATAAAAATAGGGGGAATTTGAACTGCAGATTAACCAAGTCACTGGTTTCCAATGTCTCCTAATTACTAAAATGTATTGAAAGTTAATAAAGAATCTCAGGTAGTTTTGTCCTTATTGTTTTTCAAAATATTTATCATCCTGCAGATGTGTATAGTTCACATTTTACATTTACAGTTAGAGGTTTACATCCCTTGAAGAAAGACTGGAGCAACATTTCTGGAAACAATTACTTAAGACATGTGTATGAAATTACTCTTTACACTGTTAAATGAGCGTTGAAAAGGAAATAGAACAACAAACCCTGTCCAGGTCTTCAACTTTCACTTCAAATCCACTAAGTAATGTGATGTCTGCAATGCCCATTCCAGTCATAGGGCTGTTTGGGTTATAACTAGGAGGAGAAAAACAACAATAAAAAAATAATCTTCAAATTTTCTGTGTTTGTTCTGAGAAAACATATCTGACCCCTAGCAGAATATTTGCTGGGATTTCAACCTAGAATTTTCTTGCTTAAATGCAACAATGCGACCAACTGGACCACTGTGCCTGGCCAAAATAGTATCCAATGTGCAAATCAGCTGAAGACAAAAGAAAATACAGTGGTATGTCTCACATTTGATGCAAAACCAGACTCTTGTGAAATTATTTTGTGAATTAAGCAGCATAGTCAAAGTCCAGATTTAAATCCGTTTAGATGTTTTAGAATGTACCGTAAAGTGGCTGTTTCTGTTTGAAACGCTGTCTGGCCTAAAAAAAAAAAATGCACAAAAACTTGGCTCAAATGTCCTTCATGTCGATGTAAAAGACTCATGGCAGTAGTTGCAAAGGGATAATTGCTGTTGTTGCAGTCAAGGGTTTGGGTGGGAATTACTTTGATATTGATGCTAGTTTAAATAGCTTTTTCCCCCTGGTGAACTAAATCATCATTTGAAAACTGCTTTTTGTATTCACTCGGGATATCTTTTTTCTGAAAATGCTTGATGATCTGCAAAAATAGAAATCTGTAAAAATACTTTTCACAGTACCGTGTCTACAGTGGATGATCAACTAACCTGACACAGACAGTGTAAGTAACAATGCTGTCTGAATTTACATCATTTTCAAGGTCTCTTCTGCTTCGTGTGAGAGCGTCAAACCNCCTGACACAGACAGTGTAAGTAACAATGCTGTCTGAATTTACATCATTTTCAAGGTCTCTTCTGCTTCGTGTGAGAGCGTCAAACCGGTCAATCGGTGATCGTGCTTCTCTGGTCTGCTTTCCCTCAGTAGCATCATAGTCGTCGTAGTAGTCATAATTTTCTATGATCTTTTCTGCAAATACAGAGATATTGGTAAGCATAAAGTGTTATTGTTTTCTGTTAAAAGTATTGTTAAAAGGCTTACCAGTGTATTTGACTTTTCCCTCCACTTTGACACTGATATTAAGTCTGGAACAATCCTCCTCTGGGTCCAAGAGATGGTAAGCCTTTACAGTCTGCAAGAGTAGGAGATTTACTGTAAAGTGTATAGGGGTCAGTCATGAAATACAGAAAGAGGAAATGAAAGCCGCTCACTTTCAGCTTTATATTTCCTTGTCCTCTCAACTCTATTGTAATGTTTTTCCCACTGAGTTTCTAAAAGGAAAGATAAAAAGAACAAAAATTACTTGAGAAAGACATGTCCCTTTCCCATTAATGTGTGGGGAAATACTCTTTAATACCTGCAGGTCTTTTTCCACTTTTTCTTTTACGTTTTTCAGTTGAAGCTCAATAATGTCATTTTTTCCTGGGACTGTGAACTCTGCTGTAACGTCTACAATAGAACCAGTAGTCTTTGCTAGTTCATATTCTGACAAGGCCTCCAGCGCCATGTTGGTGTCCTGGCCAGAGAGAAAACCTGTTAAGTTATCTTTAACTTGTCCTACTTTTTCTGATTATTGTATAACATATTACAACAAAAATATCAAAAACTGCAGTTTCCAAGAAAAGAGGACTGTTACCTGAGTTGACCGGTAGCCCCCTTTATAGTTTTCTTGGCGGACTAACCAGCAGGCTGTTAGGTTTGCCCAGTGAGTGTTGTTATTTTTCACTGCAGCAAGAAGAGCGTAGGCTGTTGTCTCAATTGTGACGGCCTTCTGTCTTTCTGGACCGGTGCTATTTGTCCACATATAGCAACCATTCTTGTCTTTTTTTAAAAAAAGGATACAAAGAAAAAAACAACAATAAAGAGTTACATTTTGGATGCATATCAAAAGTACTCTGAATACCAGTTTGCAGTAGCTAAAAATACATTGGTTGAGGGAATGGGGGGCATGGCAGTATTATTGTCATATATTGATATGTGGAAAAAAGAAGACATTTCGGAAATTCTAAGTTACTTTGAGCAAGAAAGGTTTAGTCTGACTCAGTGTCAGAAAAAAATATATAATTTTCATATCTTTTTCAGATGTTGTCTATATCTAAAAGTGCAGAAAACAAGTTATATCAAACAACGAATTTGATATATCCCATGCTCAGTATCAGTTTGATTACACATGCCTGTTTTAACCATTGATTGAAGTTTCTCCCATGCACGTAGCTGATTGTTCTCCTTTGGCTGGTCAACTGCTAGGCAATACGCTGTTATAGCCACTGCATAGGTATGGCTCAGCTCTTCAAGTTGTGATGCAAGATATGTCGTTGCCTTTCTTATGGTTGCTTCCTGTTAAAAAGTAAAAAAGTCGTACTTTGTTTAAATAAATAAAAAACAAAACAAATATATTTATATCATGCCGTATGACATGACACTGTCAAAAACGTGACAACGTGACATATCCCCTGTTATGAAGCTGAAGGAGTTTTCATGATTGTGTTAGCAAAAGTGCTACTGACAAGGATTTGTTAAAATATTGAAGACAATAGACAAAATACATTTGCTCTAAAAATGTAAAAATCAAGAAAGAAATATAAAAATCAACAAAGATACAGTCAAGCAAAATAGATGGACATGTTATAGGTCTTAAGACTAGCTTAATAGTATGTTATATTTTTAATTTGATTCTGAAAGACAAAAAAAAAATCTAACTTTGAAAATCTCACCACTTTATTTCGATCTTCAGCTTTATGAAATGGAAGGGACCGGATCAATGCAAGAGTGATGAAAGCAGTCATGGCAGCATCTTGGTCTTTCCCTTTCTGTATAGTGAAAATGGATACCTTTCACATTAACTAGTTTTTATCTAATTGCAGTTTTGTCAAATATGTATACACTCCAATGTGTCTTACCAGGACATGTCTGTGTAACACAGGTTCTGGGTCTCTGAATGAGCCATCGCTCTGCTGTACTGACATCAAGTATCTGACAGGGTGGCGAATTTCTTCTTCTGGTACAACTTTGAGCACTCGACCCCGCTCTCCATGACCATCTGTNATCAACTAACCTGACACAGACAGTGTAAGTAACAATGCTGTCTGAATTTACATCATTTTCAAGGTCTCTTCTGCTTCGTGTGAGAGCGTCAAACCGGTCAATCGCTGATCGTGCTTCTCTGGTCTGCTTTCCCTCAGTAGCATCATAGTCGTCGTAGTAGTCATAATTTTCTATGATCTTTTCTGCAAATACAGAGATATTGGTAAGCATAAAGTGTTATTGTTTTCTGTTAAAAGTATTGTTAAAAGGCTTACCAGTGTATTTGACTTTTCCCTCCACTTTAACACTGATATTAAGTTTGGAACAATCCTCCTCTGAGTCCAAGAGATGGTAAGCCTTCACAGTCTGCAAAATAGATTCTCTGTAAATTACAGATATCATCCTGAAATACAGAAAAAGGAAATGAAAGCCGCTCACTTTCAGCTTGATATTTCCTTGTCCTCTCAACTCTATTGTAATGTTTTTCCCACTGAGTTTCTGAAAAAAATAAAAATAAAAAAATTACTTGAGAAAGACATGTTCATTTGTCATTACTGTAAGAAGAAATGCTCTTTAATACCTGCAGGTCTGTTTCCACTTTTTCTTTTCCGTCTTTCAGTTCAAGCCTCAGAATGTCATTTTTTCCTGGGACTGTGAACTCTGCTGTTACGTCTACAATAGAACCAGTAGTCTTTGCTAGTTCATATTCTGACAAGGCCTCCAGCGCCATGTTGGTGTCCTGGCCAGAGAGAAAACCAGCTAAGTTATCTTTAACTTGTCCTGCTTTTTCTGACCATTACTCAATGGATAATAGCAAAAAATGCATCCTAGAAACACTCTCCAAGAAAAGAGGATTATTACCTGAGTTGACCGGTAGCCCCCTTTATAGTTTTCTTGGCGGACTAACCAGCAGGCTGTTAGGTTTGCCCAGTGAGTGTTGTTATTTTTCACTGCAGCTAGAAGAGCGTAGGCTGTTGTCTCAACTGTGATGGCATTCTGTCTTTCTGAATCGGTGCCATTTGTCCACATATAGCAACCATTCTCGTCTGATTTTTTTTTTTTTTTTTTTTTAAGAATGCAAAGAAAGAGAACAAAGTTACAATTTTGTTGAATATCAAAAGTACTCTGTCTTCAATACTGGTTTGCAGTAGCCAAAAATCAATTGGCCGGGAGGGGAGACATGAAAATATCATTGTCATATATTGATATATGAGAAAAAGAAAACATCTTGGAAATTCATTAAAGGTTTAGTCTGACTCACTTTCAGAAAAAATAAAATTACATAATTTTCATATCTTCTTTCAACCTCACATTTGTTGTACAAAACATTTTATAGCGAGCAATGAATTTGAACCCTATACTCAGCATCAGTTTGATTTGACATGCCTTTTGTTGCCATTGATTTAAGTTTCTCCCATGCACGTAGCTGATTGTTCTCCTTTGGCTGGTCAACTGCTAGGCAATACGCTGTTAGAGCCACTGCATAGGTATGGCTCAGCTCTTCAAGTTGTGACGCAAGATATGTCGTTGCCTTTCTTATGGTTGCTTCCTGTAAAAAAAAGTTTTGCTTTATTACTGTTCTTTTTTTGCAAAAGTGTTACTGATAAGGATTCTTTAAAATGTTGACATACTGTAAAACAATAGATAGAATACAATTGATTTGTAATTTGGTAAAAAATAATTGTATGCTTGATATAGTCAAGTATAAAATAAAACCAGCTTTAAAGTACGTTCTATTTCTAATGTGGATTCTGAAAGGCAAAAACATGTAATCTTTGAAAATCTCACCACTTTATTTCGATCTTCAGCTTTATGAAATGGAAGGGACCGGATCAATGCAAGAGTGATGAAAGCAGTCATGGCGGCATCTTGGTCTTTCCCTTTCTATATAAAGGAAAGCCATACCTTTCACTTGAACTAGTTTTTATTGAATTGCTTAAAGTTTTGTCAAATTTGTACAGGCCCCAAAGGGGCTTACCAGGACATCTCTGTGTAACATAGGTTCTGGGTCTCTGAATGAGCCATCGCTCTGCTGTACTGACATCAAGTATCTGACAGGGCGGCGAATTTCTTCTTCTGGTACAACTTTGAGCACTCGACCCCGCTCTCCATGACCATCTGTCTGACGCTCTGCCACCAGTGACAGAACTTTGACAACAAGAGCAGACCCCCTTAGGAAAAACAAATACAAAAAAGAGTAAGAAGTGGGTCTTAAAAGTTCAAAGACCTTTGTTAAAATTCTAGGTTTTTATGACCAAAACAACTGATTCTCTGATAAATAACCTCAAACATATCATATTAATGTGATATTTATCCTGTAAAAATAACTGACAGACAAATGTTGCGGGCATCATTATTTACCATTATTTTCATTTACCCTTAGAAATGAAAATAATGTTAACTGATTAGGTTTTTAAACGATTACAAACACTACGGGTGAAACAGCACTTGTAATCTCAGTCTACCGCAGAGTCCAGATTCATCCTCCAGATCAACTTCAAATGCCTGATGTCTGATTGTGTACAGACAATGCAGACCAGGAAGTTGCAAGATTCTAAATATTCAGGCTACTGCAGATGAATAGCTCATAATTTAGGTGCAATCTTTTAATTTTATTGTTTATATGCAGTTAGTGGGACCACAGTCATATGTTTTTTCACACTGCAGGAAAAAGGTTACATATACTTATCTGCTTGATCTGATGGCATAATGTGGATCCTCTGTTGAGCTTATTGAATATTATCTTAGCCAAAAGAAAATAAAAGTCAATTGAATTTGTCATTATTATTACTTAAGAACCTAGAGGCAAGAATAGATTAAGTCGAGAATTTTTTGATGCCTCAAGTTAAAATGACAGACATTGAGAAAGTCTAAACATAAAATAAACGCTCCTCTGACCTAGAGATCTGGATTACGACTCCTCCCTGCAGCCAATGCACCAATCAGTGGCTGACTCCAAACCAGCCCCTGTCTGACAAGCCTTATTGGAACCACAACTCTCAGGGCTCCAGGGAGCGGTGCGTAACTGGGCTGGAAGTTCTAATTCAAAAATGCTCAGTCTGGCCTTGAAGCCAGGCCGGTCTGGATTGGCCCTAGGAACAACCTGTTTTTATAAAGTTAAAGAATAAGTAATTCTGTTTTAGGTTTTTTTTTTATTATTAATATTTCTTAAGTACAATATGCTGAACCCAAAGTTAAACCCTCTGGAATGAGACAAAGGATTGTTTGTTCTTCCTCAAACAAAGTATTAAGTGTTTGTTCTAAGCGTATGCTGGTAGTTATAATGTGTTCCAATTTATACAATTTGAGGAAGAATAACAATATTAATAATAGTGCAATAACACTTAATGACATATTTCTAACTCTAGCTACTTGTGGTAAGGGGAAATATGAAGGACTCTGTTATTAAAGCATTTGACAGTGTGATAACACTTATGTGACATCTTTATAACTGGTCCAATATGTTCCACTTTGCATGAGGTAAGGTAAAATATTAATGACTCACTTATAATGATTTCATGACAGTCACAGTTAAGGCTAACAACAAATGAGAGGGTAATGTAATAATGCACGGAGATACTGACATTTAAGTTTGATTCTTAAAACCTATTATGACATATTTATGAAATATAATTCTTGGTTAATGTCAAGTTGTCATGCCAAAGACATAAACAATGTCAACTTTCTATTAAAAGTGTCATTATTTTCTGAATGACACTCAATGATTACAGTCAGAAACATTCACGAAGACGTCATCATGTTCATGATAGGTGTTATGTCATGTTTATGAAGGAGTGTGCATAAGACTGTCTTACCTACACTGAAAAAATGAGAATTGAGGGGTTTTTGAATTTGCACAAACAAAATAAGTTAATACTACACAATTCAGTCATCTTTCTTGTATTTACACAATTGAATNCTCTGCTGTACTGACATCAAGTATCTGACAGGGTGGCGAATTTCTTCTTCTGGTACAACTTTGAGCACTCGACCCCGCTCTCCATGACCATCTGTTTGACGCTCTGCCACCAGTGATAGAATTTTTACAACAAGCGCAGTCACCCTTAGGAAAATGAGACGCAAAAATGAGTACGAATTGGTTTTTAAAACTTTACAGACTTTTGGTAATATTCTAGGTTTTAAAGACCAAAAAAACACTGATAAATAACCTCAAACATATCGCATTTACATTGTAAAAATAACTGAAAGGCAGATATGTTGGGGTGTCATCATTTTTGGAGATAATTGGGCCCAAGATGCATGTCTTATACATTGAAAAAAGAAAAATAGTTGAACCAACTTAATTGAATTCAATTAGTAACAAGTAATTCAATTAAGTTTAGCCAACTTAACTTAATAAGTTGGTTTAACTTGACAAATTGAAGTCAGTCTTACTCAAAACATTTAGTTTTCTTCAAATAAAGAACCAAACTAAGAAAGGATCTTCTTTTTTGGGTCAGGCAGCCTTTCAGGAAGCGAGTAATTAAAGAAGGGGAAAACATGAAGCAAAGATCTTTAGGCCTGGAGTCAAACCTGTGACGGCCACGTCAAGGACTAGGGCCTCCTTATTTGGGTTGTCCTTTAGCCCTGCACCACCACAGCATGCTGGTTGGTAGAGGATCTGTCCCTCGTGAAGCTTGTGTCACGACGTCAGATGTATATAAATGCAACATTGAACTTTATTGTTTCAAGTAAAGTCAAAGTAAAAAGTTTCCTCAAGTTAAAAAAAAACTTGTAAGTTGTCATTACTAAACCAAAAGAAATGTGAGATTAATGTAAATAAGTCCATAACATGAACTACAGCCCAAATACACTTTTTAAGAGTGTAGAGACAGTGATGGGTGAAGAAGCATTAACAGGAACTTAACAAAGGAAAAGACAGAGAGCCAGGGCATGGGAGTGGCAAAAGCAACGAAGACCACACTGTAAAAAAAAGTCAGTAAATTTACGGTAAGAAAATTGTGAAATACCAACGGTTACTGACCGTGATATCCAAAACATTTTGTTACCGTAGAAAATACAAGGAATTACAGTAAGTCGACACTGCAAAAAAAAAAAAAAAAAAAATCCGTAATTCTATGGTAAAAAATGGTAAAATACCAACAGTTACTGACTGTAATATCCAAAGCATTAAACTATCGTAGAAAATATGTGGAATTATCATAACTCAATAAACATATATCCTAAGTAATTTTGACAGTCATGAAATGTAGAAAATACAGAAATATATTGTAAAAATATAATTGTAAAATTCATAGAAAAATACTGTAATATTGCCAGCAGTTAATTACCCTAAACTTAACAGTACTAATCAGAGAAAATTACTGTTTGAACTTTACCTTTAATAACATAAAGTTACCTAATTTTTAAAGTGCAATCAATAATACTTTTATAACAAATTTATATCAGTAATGATTTCTTGGTTAATGTCAAGTTGTCATAAAGACATTTTGAATAATGTCAACTTTGTATTAAAAGTATCATAATTTACCGAATGACACTTTATGACAACAGTCATAAATATTCATGAAGGCTTATTCATGTTCATGACAGGTGTTATGTCATGTTTATGACAGTGTCATGACAGTCTTATTCACCCCCCTTCAAATAAAGTGTTACTGGAGATTGTCTTATGGTTCCTTTTCTACTTTTTTTTGGTACTCTCCATTTGTCTTTTTCTTTCTGAATCACCATGGCATGGTCCATCAATAAATTACAGCAAAAATGTAAATGTGAATTTTGTAGTCTCTTCCCATGACTAATCAATTTGACTGTATTATCTATACATAGAGAAACTATAACTTATTTTGAGTCACTGATATGTTAACTCACAGAATTTTGAGAGCTGAACTAAGGATTTTTCAAGCAAACAAATGCTATTTTTTGCTGTTTCTACAAATTATTTTGAGAAATGCACATACTGTTTGGTAAATGCCAACAATGACTTGAGAAATGCACCATAAATTTGTCTTAAATTGTTTGCCTGCATGAAAAGTGTACACATTTACAGCTTTGTTTCTGCTAGCTTGCAGGAATTATAACTTACATAAATGGTTGAAGACAACTTATTGGGCTTCATGACACTCAGATAAATGGTGAGTATCTATTTCATAAATTGCCTAAAATAGTTATGTTTGTAACTTTTAAAGTCTATTTGTGTATTGAAATTTGGACATACATTTGTTTAATATGTTACAAGGGTTCTTTCTGTTTGGGGACATACATTTGCAAAAAGAAGAAATAACCAAAGGTGCTCTTGCCAAACAATAAAAACCTTGATCGACGTGTACATTTCATTCATAAAATGCAACATATCTGTGGAATGAAATCCATAGAAACATCCATAGAAATACTTGCCTTTATTTCATGTCCTGATTTGTGCAATGTTTTTCCACATTATTTGGTGTTTATAATTCAGTTTCATTAGTAAAGGGCCCCCTACTGGCAAGGCCTGGTATTTTATAACTGAGCTCATGGCCTAGTAGGTCAGATGCATGTAATGGACCCAGGTTTGACAAACTAATATTTAGTCTGATGGGGAGGCGCAAGGGAGGGGTGCTCAGCAGAGAATTGCTGCTCCAAGACGGAGCTTTGTATGAATGGGTGGCGCGTTGCATGAGGAAGCATTGAAGCACAACCAAATGGTTGCCATGGAGATCCGAGGTTGTCAAACATGTTTTCATGAGGAAATGACTCATCATGAACAAGGAATTATAACAGGAATTGTGTGTATATCATCATCAAATCTAAACAATTGATGATGGGTTAGGTAATTGATGATGATATACACACAATTTGTAACAGTTGATACACACCAATTAAGGGCTGTTCACTTTTTAATTTATCAACCCTTTGTTTTTTGAATTTTTGGGAAATTTTTCTGTTTGACTTTCTGCATTGAGTTGTTCTTGTGTCATATATCCTAAATTACTGGTTAAAAAGTAAAACATTGTAAAAACATGTTTCTCCCAAAAGAAAGGATGGAAGGATGAAGATAGAAAATTCCCTGTGTTACGACTGACAGGAGTAAAGTTAATTATAAATGATGAGTGTGCAGGTGCCTGTCGCTGATTGGTTCAAAGAAGATGACGGAGATGTCCTATTGGCTGCTTTCCGGAGGTGACGGACATAAAAGCTGCTGAAGCGGACTTCCTGTGTTCCATCCTCGACCTATCTCCACCGGCCACACCCTTTCCTTTGGTCATCTGTGTTTGAGTTCTGGAGTGTAGGAGTGAGCTGCCGTTTATGTTTCCTCAGTTTTCTCATGTTTTTCTTAGTTAGGACAGTAAGTTTTAGTCCTTTGGTTTATTTGCGTTCGATTAGGTAAGTTTCTGTTACTATTTAGTTTCCTTTTGTTTGTTGTTTTCGGCGATAGCTCACTCTGAAGCCAAGTACTCCAGTGGTAACACCTTTGTCAAATACATCTTTTTAAAAATAAATAATAATTATCAACTGTTCAACTTTGTGTGTGTCGGTTGTTGAGATCGGAGGAGGATGGATCCTTCATGTTGCGACCTGGCCCCCCCTAGACGGGTCGCAACACCCTGAAACAACAAGTCTTGTTTTTATTTATGTTTTTTGTTTGTGTATTTTGTCTGGTTGCAGAGAGGATCACACCTGTCAACAACAAACAAAGGTTTAAGTGTTAAACATTTGTTTGTTGTTGACAGGTGTGATTCATAAATTTTCCCCTACAAACTGTTTTTCAGTTAAAGACACAGGATAAATATTACACCCAAGGTGAAAAAGGTTTGGAAATTATCATGAAAATAAGTAACTTCCATACTCATGGAATTGATCTAGAGTAGTTACTCACCAGTTACTTAAAGCCACAGACGTAAATGATCCATAGGATCCATCAGGGTTCTTCTTTGTTAAAATGTGCAGATAGCCTGAAAATGATTGAACCATTTAAGAAGTAAGAAAAGCAATGTCATTGAACACATAATGTTTACTGGCAAGCCTCATAAAGATGGGAAAAAATAAATAAATCTTAAACTAAACTATGATTTCACTCCATTATTTTCATTTTAATCACAATCTCTGGTCTCTTGACCAACCTTTATCCTAGATATGTTTATACCGAGGGGGCAATAATGCTAAGATTATGTATATGTATATATACTGCTCAAAAAAATAAATTCCCTTCTCACCCTCCGCGGGTGGTCTCTTTCATCCTCTGAGCTCGGGTCCTCTATAGTAATGTAATTTAAATGTATTTAAATTACTATTTTTATAAAATTCCCCTCTCACCCTCCGTGGGTGGTCTCTTTCATCCTCTGAGCTCGGGTCCTCTNAAATGTTTGTAGTTTCAACTTAATATTTTCAAGTAATCTAATGTAAATAAAATATGTTGATTTGACAAGCTTTAAGTATTTGAGGGAAAGAGGGAAAATATGTCTGTTCTACTTATTTGCATTGTGTGGGACGGATGTACACAATAAAATTAAGTAAACTGAACAGCTTTTTTCTTTCAGTGTAGTTTTTCAGTGATATTCTAATTTACTGGATGTATCTGTAGTTAAAGAATGTGTATGAATGCTTTACAACTTGTTGTTTTGCTTTCCATCATTAATTTACTAATTTTTCACTGCAAAATATTTTTCAGTTGAATTTACAGGATAAATATTACACTCAAAGTGAAAAAAGTTAGGGAATTATTTATTATAAAAATAGGTAATTTCCATGCACATGGAAATGACTCACCAGTTAGTTGATTTCACAGTATAAAATCCTTGAAAAGATCCATCACGGCTCTTATATGATAGAAGTTTTACATAGCCTGAAAATGAATTGACCACATAAGTAGCACATAAGTAAGTAATGCAATGCCACTGAACCCATCATGTTTACTGGCAACCCTCATAAAGATGGGAAAAAAATATTAAAATAAACTGTGATTCCACACCAGTATTTTCTATTCAATCAGAATTTCTGGAATTTTGACCAGAAATTCTAGATACATTAACACAGAAGGGACAATCATGCTAAGATTTTTATTTATTTATTTTTTGTTTTTATTGAAATCAATGTTACCACCCAAAGTGGCAACCTAACAATTACTATGAGATAAATATAAACATAATACTATTTTCTTTAGACCAAACCAGCTAAAGGTAGATGGTCTATGATCATTTAACAGTTAATCCATGACTTCATGTTTTTTTGAAATGCAAAAATAAGATAACACCAAGTCCTCTTGCCTTAGCCACTCTAAAGGTATACTATTTAAGTGTAGCAGGTCTCCTTATCCTTAAGCAATAGGAGGTTTCTACGAGAAAATTACTTTGACAGTCAGTGTAACAACTAAAATGAGAATTAAAATTAGTAGAATTATGACACATAAGGTTGGATAAGCACTTAGGAATAATAAGGGAAGCACAAAATCTCCCATTATTACTGTGAGAAGATAATAGTCAACTTTTGTAGTAAAATTACACCCTGCAATTTAGATACATTTATTTTAACACATCTTTGCTTTATATGTGCAAAGATGTGCACATATACAGCACATGTGAAGCTATCACATGTGGTGATAGCTTCAACCAAGAACATTATATAATTTTTTTTTTTTTTTTTAAAAAAGCTTCACAGTAATATTTTCAAGTAAAACTTTTTAATTCAAATAAATATCCTGGTCCTTCCTAGTTAGAAGACATTTTACAAATGTTATATTGCATAATTCCAAAATCAGAACTTTGAGATTGTTATTAGAATTTGACAAATGTGACTGAAATTAAAGGTTTGATGTTTAAGTAGTATTTTACTAGGGATCCATACACACAGTCTACTGCAAAAGTGCTCATGCTGTTCAAACTTTTCCTCATTTTCTCATGTTAAAGCCAAACACCTCAGTGTATTTCATTGTTAAAAACAATAAGGTATCACAAAGTTTTTATAAGTTTATGCATTATTTTCATCCAAGTTTGGGTATTCAGTTCTATATACTATGATACCCTTTAAAGAAAATTCAGCACAACAAATTATTTTCAGAAGTTAATAAACAGACTCCACCTGTGTCAATTTTCATCTCAGAATAAACGCAGCAGTTCTGTGAATGTCTCAAAGTTTTTCTTGACATCAATGAACAAACATATTTATGATTTGTTCATAAATATATGTATATATATATATATATATATATATATATATAGTAATTTAAATACATTTAAATTACATTACTGTTTCCACCCAAAAGAGCAGTCTAACAATTACTATGAAACAAAGGGAAGTAAAGTATTAGTCATTAAATCTAACCAGTTTAAAGGTAGATTGTCTATGGTCATTTAATATTAAATCCATGACTTCATTTTTTCCTGAAATAACAATAAAATAAACCCAAGGTATTACTTTAGCCACTCTTCAAAAAACTAGAGGGTATACTATTTAAGTGTAACAGATCTCCTCATCCCTATAAATTAGGAGGTTTCTACAAGAAAATAACTTCATTCGTACATTGATTTCTGCAGGTTCATCACAAACAGTGATACTAGGTAAATAGCTGTGTGTTGTTTTCCTACCATGTTCAATTTTATCAAAGGCATCATCTCGGGCCCCAGCCTTCAGGTCAAACCACTGGTCACTCAAGTCAAGGTAGCGGATGGCTAAAGTTGTTGGTGCTAGTCTCACCATTGTCTGTTCAAGGCACCCAATGGGTAGTACGATGAGCCTTGAAACTATTTCTGGAGAAAGAAGATTCTTAGCATGTGATTCCCCAAATCCATTCCCTGTTGATGAGAGCGGTGAAAGATTTAGATGCATATCATTTCTGAGCTGAGCTGTATGTCTGAGCCCAACTGCAACCCACCTTCCATTGAAACAAATATATTGGAGTTGGAGTCGGGGACTGTGTTGTCTGGCACAGCTCCATCAAAATATATAGTCCGTGAACTCCGCCCTATTATGACAACGACGTGTGCTTAAAAACGAAAACTTTTACAACCAAGCAAGAATCGCTAAGAAATAACCAAAACTCACCATCTAAATAAAATACTTCTGTTTTTTCGTCTCTCTGCACTAATCCCTCAGTCTTCAACAAAATTAAGCAGAGAAACCGATTACTATGTGATACTGGAAATCATTATTTAGCAGAACTCTTAACCTCTTACCTTTACGTTTAAGTTTTTCTCCAATGCATCGATTCCATTCTCCCTTCCAATGTCATACAGACGTATTTTAATTGGTATAGGACCAGTTACCATGGGGACAACTGAAAAGGAAACAAACTGAGAAGAGTGGTTCTTTACAGTGATTTCAGTGAAGGAGGTGGTGGTGGCGGAAGCAGGCGAGCAGAGGCCTTCAGTTTGTTCCATATGTACTGCAGCCTGTACAAATGCATGTGTAAAAGTAGAGCAATGTCAATTTCCTTCTAAACATTTTGAGTAAACAGTTTTCCGAAACAATTATTCTATATAACTTATTGACCTGTAAATCGTTTTCACCATAGTTGTAGATAACAGGTGTAATGAACAGTTGTTCAAACCTTTTCACTGAGTAGGGCAGCCTCAGAGTCACAAATGACTCTTTGAAAGCCCTGAGCTCATGTGGCTTGACAACACACAGGCCTGAAATGAATAAAGCAAGGATATGAGTTTGTTTGGCAAATATTTAAAAGCTATTCTGAAAGAAAGTCTTCTTTTTACAGTCTGCTCTCTTACCTGTTTCTGAAGATAAAGTGACTACTTGAATTTCCCACGTGGTGATAGAGTCAGGGAGTGTCAACGTGTGACTGAAACATGTTCAGCAACATATACTTTAAAACACATTTTTAACAGTAGTTTTTAAAAATGTTTTATAAATGTTTATGACAGGTAAATAATACCACTGATATAAGGACATCTACTTAGCTTGTACTGGACAAAGTGAACCTGAACTTATCATTTTGGGATTTTAAATTGCAGTAGATTGCAACAGTGGATGTGATAAACTATTATATATACAATCCAGTATTATGCCGTCTTACCTTTTTTTTCCAGTTACCAAAAACTCTCTGAATTCAAAGCTTGGGGGAAAAAATTGTCTAATATACTGATTAGCAGTATCCAAAAAGAACTCTTCAATGTCATCTGTTGTTGCAGCTAAAGGCAAGAACAAAAGTGCAATATTTGTAACAAGCTTCTAAATTATATTTGGGAAATGTCACTTCCTTTAATTCAAAACAGGGTGTCATCTTACTCCTTCCAAGTCCAATCTGAAGATCCTCTCGCATCTTTTTCTTCCTCAGCTTCTCAGCTGCAAGGCAGCACTTTAAGAAAGCAGCTGCACACATCTGATTTTTTTTCACTAGAAGGACCCGCCGCGATCTGGTCTCACATGTATTTTCATTCATAGGAATGTGAGAAAATGCATGTGTACAACAGATTTTCAGCTCAGCATCTTCAAACTCTAATGCTGGGAAAGAAAATAATATATATTTTGTATTTAGTATTGTTACAACATTTATCATAATATTATCAAAGCACAAAGGTTTGGCCTGAAATTTTACCCATTTTCCTCTTTTCTTCATTAAGGTCCACAGCTCGCCTTGATCTCACATTTTGTGATCCACAGTCAAAAGCTGCACAAAAATATTGTTAAAATATTATCAATATACAAAGTCTGAATGAAAAGTCATGTTACATCTTTATTTAGTAAAAATAAATATTAGAATTTCCCAAAACAGAAGCAAATGGGAGGTGCAAGGTTTGAATGTACCAAACCAGATCTCTACCACCTTTCGGTGTTTTCACACCCAAGGTGATAAGTCTATTTAAAATGAACTTCTGTCCAATGTTGACACAACAATCGCAGTAAAGTGCGGACCAAAATATGTATATTTTTGTAGTTAGCACATATATGTGCTAAATTCCTTTCAAAGAAGCTGGGTTTTTTTTTTACAGTTCTTAGTCTTTGTTTCTCAAACTGTAGTCCCTGGACCACTGGTGGTTCACGGGCGCCCCCTAGTGGTCCGCAAGGTACTGTATGTAAACAACTGTTGATTTGCTTTGACGTCAGCGCACGACTCTACTATGGAGGACTAAACCCGACATAATAAGAAATAAAAGAATAAATATATAAATAAAATAATAAATATATAAATACAAGAATAAATGCATATCCGACATAATAAAAAAATAAAAGAAGAAATATATAAATAAAAGAAGAAATATATTTAAAAAAAGAAATATATTTCCGCCACAATAAGAAATAAAAGAAGAAATATATATTTTTGATAAGAATTAAAAACATAAATATATACATTTTTGATAAGAAGTAAAAGCATAAATATATATTCAGGATTAAAACCTGCATATTGGATTTGAAACAGCAACAAATGTTTAAATCACTGTTCATCATACTTTATTATAATATATTCGAACAAAATATATTAAATAAATTAAAGAGAAGTCTAAATCTCAATTGAGAGTACAGAGAAAGAACAATTCTGTTTGACATCAGAATCTGATGGTCTCTAAACCAGCCAGAATCTAATATGCAGGACTTTCGATTTTTGACAGTTCTTTCAAACTTATTTGTGCTCAGGCCAGATTCTCTTAACAGAAGTTTGAGACACAATCAGCAAAAAACAATTTCGTTTTTTAAACTGAATGTCTCAAGTCAAATTCCATAAACTATATATAGCAAGGATTGATAAAAGAGCAAGTTTTGAAACTCAATAGAAGGCCTATATAAAGCCACAAGCGTAGATTGCAATTAAGAACATACAAAATGTCACTTCGATAGGATTTATTTACTTTCTTACCTTGCCTCCATGCTGATTTGGTCTGAGAAGTAAAAGAAAGGCCAGCATCAATGAGCACTTCTGCTGGGTTAGAGCCTCCAGTATATTTACAGCCAAGGTCATATGATGCCATGGTAGAAAACATCTGCAAAAGTAAAAAAAAAAAGGTATTTGAATTTCTATTTCTAAGAATTCCAATAATTTATATATAAAAAAAACTTGCCTGCAGTGTGTATTACCTGTTTGGCTGTCAATTTATTATCAGCTTTGAGACCATAGAATGCCTTATCCACGGCTAGCAAAGCCACTTTAGCTGTCTGGCCATGTAAATCTATGTTCAGTTTAGTTTGTCTCCCTGGTACAGGCTGTCTGTCATGTTGAACCTAAGGGGAAGTAGAAATATTGTTTGTTTTATCAAACTTTACATGCAAACTTATAAATCATATATACTTCACAAAAACTCAAGTCTTCAGTTTATGAACTTCTAACAATTACTTGTCAAACATTTCTCACAAATAATGTAAGTTTATTGTATAGAAATCATCAAATGTCCTGAAATGGCATAAACTGGGTTAATGTTCTGTTTGCTATCTGTCTCTCTGGCCTCTTAACCGTTCTGTGTACTCACTGCGACTTTTATCTCGCATTCATCCCTGACATCGACCCACACAGAGTCGGCAATGATGTCACCATTGTTGCCATGATAGTAACCAATCAGACGGAAAGATGGAACCATGTCAGCCGTTATCACCACACGGCCTACAGTGCGCGTACCATGGAGAAGTGAACCTTTAGTTATTATCATCCCACGGCTCAAAACCTGCAACACATGCAATTAAATGATAAATTATCAAACATGTCAGACACTGAGAAAAATGATTATTTTTTCTTTTTATACATGCTACATGTCAAAGTCTAATTTTCTCACCATGTAATAAATGTGTCCACGATGGTTTGGTACAGTTGGTGTTAAAAATGTTAGAGATAGTTCTTCACCCACATGGTAAACCTTGTTGGTAAGTGATATGTAAAGATAACTTTCTGTTGGTGATGAAGCAGGTTTAATAATTTGGCTCATTTGAAGACCACCTGCAGAGACCTGTAAGAGACAGAGGCTTAATGAGCAGCAACATGATGAGAATAAATGGTAATTCTTGTAACTGAGTTTGTAAATGCTTACATCAACTCTAACTGGAGAGGTAGGATTAAAATTAAAGGCAGAATACGCTCCCCCATACTCATTAGTGACGTCTGAAGCCTGATGGTTTGCTATGGAAATAGTTACTGGCACACCAACCGCAGGGGTGCCGTCGGGGTGTCGAACAACCGCCTATAAAAAGAAAAGGGGTGCAGAATGACCATAAAGAAACAAATGGATAAAAATAGAATAATCATAAGGGGAATGGCATGTTGTATTGTAATTAAAATGTTAAACTTTTGTCTCTCTCCAACTTACCACCACTTCAATAGGATATCGAGGAACATAATATGACCGCGTTCGAGACAGGTCTATGCTGTATTTATGAGGAACGATGGGAAGGTAAAGTTGTTCCTCTTGTACTTCACCATCTAAATAAGTAAATTCACACAGTAACGTCACTTTTTTCTGCACGTATGTACACACTGATATTCAATATGTCAACAAGTATCAGAAAAAATACTCAAAAAGATTCATAGTTTAATAACAAAATGTAAAGTCTTAATAAAAATAAAATACTCCCTCCAGCTACTCTAATAATTTAACCTAGAGTACATTAAAAAGCACAACACATCCTACGTCACAAACACAATGTTTATATGTTTGAACATTAAATATATTGTCTTTGTAGTGTACTCAATTGAATATAGGTTGGAAAGGATTTGCGAATCATTGTATCCTTATTTTTATGTTTTACACGGCGTCCCAACTTCACTGGAATTAGGAACGCAGCCTTTGCTTTCTGTGTTAAAACCTATAAAAACACCATATAGTGTATCTAATTTTAAAAAAGCTTTTTCAGTGTTGAATCTGATATTTATCTTGCACTTGTGATTAGATTTAAACATTGTTATAACCTGATAATTCGTATGTAAAATTGGAAGATGCATATTTTACTCTGCCTTTGTGGTAATAAAAGTTTATTTTAAAAGTTACTTTGCTAACATATTTTTTTCCTTCAATTTCACTGTGATATTTTCTAAGCCATTCTGACATCTTATTTTTATTTCCTATTACTTGTTTTTATTGGACAAATAATATTCATCCAATGTATTCGAGTCACTGGTTGCACTAATGGATGATAAAGTATCTTTAAAATAACAAGCACAATAAATGAGCTTGGTCAACTTAAGCTGAACGGATATTAGTGTTATAATTACCAAACACTTTTCCGCTTGGTAATTATAATCTCCACACGCATTCTTTAGTTACATGTCAACAGGATTGACAAGACTTTTGGAACTGAGTGTAAAAGGTGCTGGATGTAGGACACTGAGGGTGTGTTTACTTTGAATGTTGGTGACAAATACTCCCACGTAAAGCTGAGATCCACTGCTCTGCAAGTCAGCGAGGGTTTGGTTCAGCTGTGTCCAATCAATGTCTTTTAGCTGAAGAGTAGCACTTCCTCTTCCATCTGTAATCTGTGAAATCAATTTTTATTGTTTTCAAATCTCGAACGTGCAAAAGCAGAAACTGTAAATAGAAAGTATTTTCCTCACCGAACCAGTCTTTTCCAGGCCACTGATGATGTGAGGTGCTTTTTGACCTTTTTTCACGAAACCAAACTGGCAGTGGAAAGCACCTTTGACTCTTTCACCATATGAATACCTAGAAAACAGAGCACAGAAAGTCTGCATAATTTGTATTTGTATTAGATATGTTTTAAATGCCTAGGATATGGTTAGGCCAAAAAGTTTATTGTCTCCACTTGTCAATTAGATTTGCTGTTGGATGACAATAGCAACAGTCAGTCAGTCAGTCCATCTGTGACTCCTCCTCTCAAAGGAGACTGTACAGCTGAAAACATATAAAATAATTCCATTTTAAACTACATTTATTGATAAAAGTATCTCAAAGACTGAAAACAGCCTCTTCTAATTAGATGTTTCACACAATACTCCACAAATAAGAATCAGATTCACATGCATTCAAACAAAATAATCATTTATTTTTTAACTTATCTTTAATGATCTACTGATAGCTTATTTCAAGAGTTTCTGACTAGAATAGAATAAAATGCTCCTTAAGTGTCATTGTGATTTGTATTTACATTCATTCTTACAGTTTCTGATCATAACCCTGCAGAGTCAGAAAAAAATCATCAGTGGGATAAAAAAAAAAAAAATCATTTGAGCTCAATCAAGTTTTGTTGGAGAACTTTAGAAAATGCTTGGTCCGAAGGGTGAAGTGTGGGTGAAAGGTCAGATCCTGAGTGTGGTGGTCATAATATTATTGACAAAGACCATTTGATTTCAAAAGATAACCTTCTGCAGGAGCAAATTTACAATAATTGACACTTACATCGCTGAAATGGTGAAGTTAAACTCTTGGTCATTCAACAAAATGTAACGTCGTTCTGTTTCAATGCTCACTTCAAAGCTCGGTAAAACTGTAAAAAGGACCAAACAATGTGACGTTTCAAAAGGTTTTTTTTTTTTTTTTAATCATTTTATATCATGTTGAATTTTTTAAATATAACAAAAATATGTTTGTGAATTACTCTGAGATACATTTCGTGATAAGATTTGTCTTACCAAACTTTTGAACTTTGAACTCTCGTACAGCAGCCTTTGCTTCATCATCCTCATAGTGTGCCGTGATCTTGAACGTGCCCGATCTACAGAAAGAATCTTCTAATTACTTCAGTTGATTCTGTTTCCATGTCAATGCATGTTTCACAGTTTATTGTAAGTCTCTTTAAACATACTCAGAGACACTCGGTATTGGGAAACTGCCTTTGAGAATCCCCTCTGCTCTCTTCAGGGTGTTCATTATTTTGTTTCCGGCAGCATTCTGTTCCAAGCAAAGTGCATACATTTTTAGTACAAAATATGTTTTGTTTTGAGTTTTGAGGGTCAAAGACATCTACTCACAAACACTGATATGCAGACAGTTCCTTCATGTGGTCTAAACATGTGATTAAGAGTGAAAATCCTGTAGTTCACTGAAAATAAAATAGAAAATAAGAAATGCTGAACTTCTTGACTCTACTATGTTGTTGATGTTTTTTCAAAGTTATTTTTTTTTTTACCTTTCTGTGTTGGGTTGTACATTGGCTGATCAGTTTGTATGAAGATATATCCCCTGTGGTTTGACACCAGGACCTTTGTTATTTTCCTTGCACGGTCATCGCTGACCTCTGCTACAAGATCAAGGTATGGTCTCTCTGAAGTTCGCCTCTTGCTTTGTTGCCATGTCTCTCTGTCTATCTATAAATATGCAAAGAAAACAAGCTTGGTAAATAAAATTATTTTTCTTCCAGAATACATTTTTTGAATGTAAATAAATGTTCATACCATTAGCTCAACAATGTTCATGTCCTCCTCTGTTGTACATCGTGTCTTTTTCTTTTCAGACATAAGCATCCCTTGGTCTTCCAGGTACACACTCACATGTTTGTTGAGGTATTTACCTCCCATCTGGACAAGCACTTTCTCTTTGACACCCACATGAAAGACACTGGGGGCTGAGATGAAGAATCTGTGCACAAATTGATGAGGTTTAGTTTTTGTTGTATCCTTTAATAGCATCCTTTTGCGTTGCCTGCATTCAATGCATGCTGACAAACAATTGTAGTGCAACATATTTATGCATTTTTAAAAATAATAGTATTTAGGCAATATTTCACAGACAAAAAGTTACATGGAACGGCTATTATGGACTTATTGTTCAGATTAATTGTGAACAACAATTTGCATAATAATATTGCATGAAAATAGATAATTATAATTTCATTTACCTCTCGCCCAATGTGTCCTTCAGTATTGAGATCAAGAGAAGCAGTGAAACCAGAGACCACTTCATTTTGCAGCTCTGTTACTCTTCCTGCTCTGACGGAGGCTTTGGCATAACTGCGGTTTTATAGGTCTCCCACCCCTTTATTTCTCAATCACTGGCTCTCTCACATTGCCCTCAACCTTTTCTTCCCTTCTGAGAAAACTTACTTTGAAATGTCTTCTGAAGAAATGTACCACTCAGATAGCTGTCTATTCTTGACTATACTAATAGGCAGCAAATAATTACACAAAAATATTATATGAATGAGAAGGTAAAGGGAAAATTGCTTATACCACACTTTGGTTTATGCATTCATACTCATTAGAAAGAGAAAAATCATTCTGTAGCACATGTTGCAAAAGATAGTGGATTCTCTGGCTTTGAAGATGGGTTATATCACTCTTTGGCTCACAGTGGGAAAAGTGTTTACTTAGGTTTCACAATGTGTAACCCTCCTCTCATTGGTCATTGCAAGTGAACCAAATTTCCCCCAAACCATGTGATTTCCAAGAAATCAAGTGCTGTCTATTTGTGCATGAGTTTGTTTAAAGAAACAAAGTGTTGTTTTAACAGGACTTAAGAAGAAGTCTATCTGAAATCTCTAGCTACAGCTAATAACTTTAACAGTTATGTATTTTACTACAACTAATAAAATGTGAATTCTTATCCAAGCAAATCATTCACACTATTGAAGTTTTGTGCTGTTTGCTGTTATTGCAGCCCTATCTCTGCCCTCTTCATATGTTCTTTTATGGTTTACATCTGCTTATCATTGCAGCGCTACTGATGGGTCTGGTGCCTGTCTCCAGCAGTCATTTGGCATAAGGTAGGGAACACCCTGGATTCCTCACCAGTCCATTACAAAGCAACACAAAGATGTACAGGATAATCAACCACATACACACAGACTCTCTTCCTAGGACAATTAAGTACAAGCAATTAATGTGTTAAGAAAGTTGCAGAACTACAGGGGCTACAAATGTCTCATCCCTCATGTGAAGCCACACCCGAATCTGCGACATCAGACGCGTCTTTTCTGGAATAACAAGAAGATAATTGGGACTGACAATCAGCTGCCTAAAGTCCACTTTTCAGATGAAAGTCATGGTTACATTTCATCTGGAAATCAATCCAGAGTCTGTAGGAAGAAAAGAGGCACAGAATCTATGTTATTTGGGTGCCATGTGATCTGCTGGTTTTCTATGTTCTACAGTAAACACATCCATCTACCAGGGAACTTTAAATTAGTCCGTGCTTCTATTCACAAGATTTTTGGAGAGCTGATAACATTTTCCATTTGACCACACCTGACCACACTGCCATACACACCAAAAGCTGGTACATATGTTGACCATGTTGTTAGTAGGCTTGGTAAACACCATGCTGGCCTGACCTCAACCTAACAGAGAACCTATGGGATGTTTTAACAATGAAGATGAGCGACACCAGACCCAACAATGCAGATGACCTGAAGACCTTCAAAGCAACCTGGGTTTACGTTACACCTCAGCAGTAAATGTAAGCTGATGTCAGGCCCAATTAATTATTGAATGCATGGAAATGAACATATTTTTAAGAAGTATGACATTTTAAAGTCTGATGTTAAAATATAATATTTTTATAGCTCTTATGCAACATTCTAGCTTTCTGGGATGCTCTATTTGAGATTTTCATTATCCTCCATAAGCTAAAAGAATCCAAATTACAAAATAAAACACACTTTAATATATTTCACTCAATGTAATGTAGCTCTATATTACATATGTTTCTTTTTTTAATAACTGAAAAGAAATATTGCACTTTCTTAGATATACCCATATGTAGCCCAACACGTCTCAAGTTGAACCAAATCAACTTGAGACGTGTTCCAGTGAAATAACCAAAAGTGACTTTTTTAAAAAAATTAGTTTTAAAGCATAAAACTTTAGCGCTGATCATATGAAATATGAAACCTCCGGTACAAACTTTGCTGGGACATTTTCCAATAGTGCTCTCTTTCACTCTACTACAACAGAGTAAGTTTTTCTCTGTTCATGAGCTGCGAGGGAAGAACAAAAAAGGCATTACTCTGTTCTGGCAGCCCTTCTACGAGAATTCATCCAGCTAGTTGTTGCCTTAACTTCAGAACAGATGTTATTTCTTGAGCAGTATCAATCAACTACAAAGGCTGCTGTAGGACCAACCTAAGAGGACAATCCTGGAGTTCTGCACCTGAGTGCTTGTTAAGTAAAAAGAAAAAAAAAATGTTTTTGTTTTTGTTCTTGACACTCCAAGTAAAAGAACAAATTCCCCTATTCTTGCAGATGAACATATTGGCCTCAACTTACATGTCCATGTCTGTGTTGTAAATACATTTTTGTTGAGATTTGATATCTCAGGGCTATAAACTCTACACCTTATGTCTTAATTCTTCAAAGTTACTCACAACATTTTGTGTTTTAGACTAAAAACAAAGCAATCATGTGTTCTAAATGTCCTCAAATGGCGACTGTGCAAGCATCAAACAATAAAAACACAGAGAAGCTTGCTCCAAAGTGTAAAAAAAAAATAAAGTAAATCAAACAAAAATTTCAAGCCATGATTATTCTTGACAGTTTACCTGCTATTTTATTACAATATAAATCCAGAAATTGGCACTACAAACCTTTTCAGCAAGAACTTTTCAGGTTCTGATCATACATATACATAACCCATCAATTTGAATGTGTGTTGATGTCTGTGTCAGTGTTGTGGATGAGAAGGGAAGTCGCTGGGAGAGGGGAGCATGATGTCCATCCACAACTCCTGGATTTGGAGCAGCAGTACAAGAATTGCGTTTGGACAATCAACACCAGACTCCCTGTCAAACTTACGATGAACAGGAGGGACGTCAGAGTTGTTCCACTTTGCCAGATAGCTGATGAAATTGAGACAGATGTGGAAATGAAATTATTATGAAATATGTGTGCATTTTTAAAGGTTGTTTAAAATGTTTAAAAATCACAATCCATAATAGTTTGCTTTGTTTGAAAATAAACAGAGGCAAGATTTTAAAATTTAACAGAATTATTAATTTACAACTTCATAGAGAAAAGTTTTTTTTTTTTTTCAAAAATCCAATACTTACATTTTCTATTAACAATGCAGGGATAATAGTCCAAAGCCAGAAGACATTTAAATACTGAACTCTGTAGTGAATTGGTCTGCTGTCTGTCCTGCGGCCATCCTCAGCGGCTGCTTGTTCAGTTTGCCTTTCAGTGCCTTCTTTTCTATCACTTCCCTACTAGCCATCTCATTTCATGCAGGACTGGGGTTTCCAAAGAGACTGGGGTTCAATGGAGACAATCTGCTGTTCTTCAATTAACATTGAGAGCAACAGAAGGAAAAAGCAGGGAGAGGGACAGACTCGGAGGAAGAGCAAAAAGAAAGATGGGTTATATTGATTTATGGAGATTCTATGATTTTTGGGATATTTTTATTGTACTAATTAATTTAATTATTTATAACTTTCAACTTTTCCTACGACTATTATTGAGCAAACACAGAAGGTAATTTAATATTTCATGAAATTTCTTTGATTCCAAATTTTTCTTTTTTTTTCTAATTTAACAACATTTTCAATTGTAACGCAGGTCTTACATTACATTTTTTATTTGTGATATCACATTGAACCCAGTTGAGATAAATAACATCTAACTGTGATCTACAAAAATTCAAAAGGTGTGACCAGTGGCTTTGCATGGTGAAAAGTACACAAAAGGGTGTGGCGTGGGAATGTCCTCAGGGGTCAGGAGTGACGGCGGAAGGGTCAGAGGTCAGAGGCAGCTGGACAGCACACAAGAGGAGGTGCTGGTGAGAAGTGGAGGAGAGGGAGAAGTCCAGGACTGAAAGACTGGACCCAGAGGGACGACGCATGGGAGGCTCACTGACCACTGCATATTTGGAGAGCGGATAATCTGAAGTTTAATGGTGCATAATAATAGAGAAGTGACACCACTTTCTTTGCATATGCAAAATGCATTATAGCAGGTGTGTTATTGTGCCTTTAGCCGTAAGAAGTCACAATATAAACCCATTCAACAAATGTACTTCAATATTGCTGTGTATTGCTAAATACTGATACTATTCCATTATGCTATTTTGGCAATACTTTTGGTATAACTTATGAAAAATATTAGAAATTTTCAAAAATCCTTGTTATCACAAAGGAAATGTTGTTGGCTGGTGATTTAAGCTAACCTTTATTTTTATTTTTTTTCACATTTTGTCACAAGTTAACCTTAAACTTTTATATACTGTATTTTGTTGTGATTTTATGTGATGGACCAATATCAAGTAGTGCAACTGTAAAATGGAAAATGAATTTTGGAAAAGAGAGCTAGAGGAAAAAGCACACCACACTTTTCCACATTTTTATTTGCAGACATTTCACTTTTCCTCCATCTAACAAATATTGTTTGAAACGCAATCCAACAAGTCTTTGCTGCAACGTGACAAAACATAAGTGAAAGAAACATAAATACTTTTGCAAGGAACTACATGTGGCCATTTAATCATGATCTACAAATGTAGAGTGGTTACACAGTACAGAGCACAAGGTGTGGAATGTTGTGCATGGTTTTTTACGCCACACCTTCTGTGATCTCTCTGATTGCTTCCAACATGTGCCAGCATTAAATTACAGACAGGTTCCACTGGTATGTTGAGTCACTTAAAAAAAAAAAAAAAAAAAAAAAAAAAAAAAATCAAGGAAGTCTGCGATGTTATTAAAGACATAAAAATAAACATGTACTAACACAAATACAACAACTTATTCATTAGCAGTAAAAAAATAATAATATTTTGTAATTGAAACATAAAGGTAGTGAAAAATGTCACTGATTAAAAAAAAGTGCAAAGTACTTAAAAATATTATTTTCTTTGTTATCATAGCTCTGAGTAACTTTCTGTGTACTTATGGTGTATCGGTACGCTCTGTTTTCTCTGTAAGCACTCCTGAGGGCCAGTCCCTTGACTTTGGTTTCAAGCAGACGCTCTTGACAGCCAGGTCAGGAGGTCAATATGCAGATTTTCACCCCTGAACAAGAGGTGTAGCGCCAATCAATTTTCTCACATTACTCTTGCTACGTACGTCTGTGAATCTGCACACCCATGCAACATTTAGTGTGTTCATATTAATTTAGAGATAGACATGAACAATAGCAGAGGATGGTGTATTTCACCCATTCATGCACAATCATAATACCTTGTTTGTAATTCAGAAATGCGAAATGTTTGGTGTTTTACATCTTAAAAACCTTGCAAAAATGCAATTCAGAACCAGCTTCATGATCATTTCATCACTGTCTTCACTGAAAGTGTCACTGGCAATCCACTCTCAGTTACCACAGGTCTGGCAGATGAAATTCAGCTCCTGTGTTTCTGGCAGACTGACCCACTGCTGCCTCCCTGTGGACTTAATGGCTGCACTCTCGCCACACTGAGTTGCCCTTTCTGGTCCTTCTCCTGGCTGCCAGTTCTGGTAACAGCCTGCAGTCGAGCTGGTCCAGAACCAAAAATTAAAGTTACAAGTGTAGCGTAAGCCAAGCCACACGTGAGGGGACGTAGAGCTTCTTGCCTTCTCAGCCACTTTGTCTTGAATGGCTTCACTGGTAATCTGAACCAGGTCGACATAGTGCTCCCTGCAGAAGCTCAAAGCTGAAATCCATGTCATATTTTTCTGGATTAATATTAGGCCGTCTTCTGGAAAATATAGAATATGGAATCAGATTTTGGCAAAGTAAAATTAAAGGCACATGGGTTTGTGAAACATACCTGAGTAAAAACTGCTGACAGTCGAGATTGGAGCTGGTGATTGGGTTGTTGTTTGGAATGATGTTCCGGTCTGAGCTGTTGGTGTGAAAACACTGTTTGTTGTTACATTCACAGTAGTGTTCTGGGGTGGTTGTTTTGGTGTTACTTCTGTACTGTTCAGCTGAGGGATTGGAGGATGTGAAACAACCTCTGTGGTGTTAAGAGCAGTTGGTCCAGCTTCTGTTAATGGTGCTGGAGTGGTAAGATTTTGCGGTGGTGCTGTTGCTGTTGATGTCATTGTTGGCATTTCTGTATTTGTACTATTAAAATTACTGGTTATGGGATGTGAAACAACCTCAGTACTGTCAGATGTAGTCAATCCAGTGGCAGTTGATGGAGTCGGTGTGCTAACATTTTGGAGTAGTGGCGTTAGTGTCATTGTTGGCATTTCCGTGCTTGTTTTGTTGAGCTCAGTAGTTGTGGGATGTGAAACAATCTCTGTGGTGTTAGATAGATTTGGTCCAGTGCCAGTTGTTGGTGTTGGGGTAGTAACATTTTGAGACGGTTGTGTTGTTGACATTGTGGGCATTTCTGTGTTTGTATTGTTAAACTCAGTGATGGTGGGATGTGAAACAACCTCTGTGGTGTTAGATAAATTTGGTCCAGTGCCAGTTGTTGGTGTTGGGGTAGTAACATTTTGAGATGGTTGTGTTGTTGACATTGTGGGCATTTCCGTGCTTGTTTTGTTGAGCTCAGTAGTTGTGGGATGTGAAACAACCTCTGTGGTGTTAGATAGATTTGGTCCAGTGCCAGTTGTTGCTGTTGGGGTAGTAACATTTTGAGACGGTTGTGTTGTTGACATTGTGGGCATTTCTGTGTTTGTATTGTTAAACTCAGTGATGGTGGGGTGTGAAACAACCTCGGTGGTGTTAGATGAAATCAGTTCAGTGATTGTTGATAATCCTTCAGTTACATTGTTTTGCTGCAGTGGTGTTGTTGTCATAGTTGACATTTCAGTACTTGCATTGTTGAGCTCAGGGGTTATGGGATGTGTACCAACCTCTGTGGTGTAAAAAGTAGTTGGTCCAGTGACAGTTCTTGGTGATGGGTTGGTAGCATTTTCAGGCATTTCTGGCGATGTCATTGTTGCCATTTCTTTATTTGTGCTGGTAAGTTCAGTGATCGGGGGATGTGAAACAAACTCTGTTGCCGTAGATGTAGTCGGTCTAGTGCCAGTTGTTGGTGCTGGCTTGGTGTTATTTTGGTGCAGAGGTGTTGGTGTCACTGTTGGGATTTCTGTACTTGTGTTGTCAAGTTCAGTGATCGTGGGATGTGAAACAACCTCTGTGTGGGTAGATGTAGTCAGTCCAGTAACAGTTGATGGTGCAGGGGTGGTAATATTTTGGAGTGGTTGTATTGGTGCCATTGTTGGTATTTTTGTATTTGTGTTATTGGATTCCGTGGTGATGGGATGTGAAATAACCTCTGTCATGTTAGATGTAGTAGTAGTTGATGGTACTGCGGTGGTAACATTTTGAGATGGAGGTGTTGTCATTGTATGTGTTGTATACGCAGTCAGTCCAGATATAGTTGATGGTTCTGTAGTGGTAGCGTTAGTAATCTGCTGTTCAGTGGAAACCAAAGTGGAATTAAAAATTGTTGCACCTGCGTGAAGTGGAGGAGTTTCCATATTAGTTGATGCAGGGTATGTAGTTATGCTCTGTGTAGTTTGTAAGCTGGTGGTTGTTGGATTTGTTGCTGTAAAGGTATGAATAGATAGATGAATCATGCAGCTTTGTTCTGTTTTGAGGAAGATTTAAAATTTGCTCATTCAAACTTTAACAGAATTTGAGTGACAACTTTGCTCAAATAATACAAAAAAGAGAGAAAACAACATACCTGTCCCACAAATGACACTGTGTCTGTTATTGCAGTTCTGAGTGGACCACTTTCCATTGTTTCCTAAGTCAGCTGTAACACAGTTGCCATTGCTACCATAGTTGGGTTCATTGGCATCCCAAAAGCGGAATGATGAGTTACTGGCACCCGACCATGTCCACGGATCTTTGAAAAGGCCAATCCACAACCTTTCAGAAGTGGATATGTTGCGGACAGCTTTATTTTCCTCTGCTGAGTGTATTGTAACCAGATCAGATGAAAGGTTCCAGCAATGACTGCGAGCATCCCTCCACGATTTCTTAACCTCAACAAAGATGTAAGTGCTGACATCCCCAATACCTGGAAAAAAAAAGAAGACATTGATGCTTTGAATGTGTTATTCTCATCACTCATTTCCAAGTGCACCAAGTGATAACTGGGAACATCATTGTAAAGTTTTATTATTATTTATTATTCCAGTATTTTAACTTAAAAAAAGTACAATTTATATATAGGAACAAATTATTATATGCAAAGCATTTGATAATTATACATTACAGCTAAAGAGAGCCCAAAATGTAGTTTTTCCAGACACTTTAATGTGACAGAAGACCAATAAAAAATGCTTAGTGCAGTAAGATTATGTTATGGCCCATACAATCAAAGGAAAAACTTTTTACTTGACATCTGTCGAGAATTGTCTGACTACAGCAGACGGCCATTGATGCCTTGCAGAAGGAGGTTGGGTGTGAAAAGGTAATTTCTGAAGAAATCAGAAGTATTCATTCACAGAAAATGTGATAAAAAATTGAATGTGAAAGGACAAAGTGTGGTAAAGGATTGTGTGCAAGCAACTGGAATATTGTCAGCCTTAAGTGTATTGTGAAGTAGTCCTCATTCAAGAGTTTGAAGGGGATTTGGCGTGGACTAAAGCTGGAGTTAATGTTTACAGACATGTCCAGGACAAGGACTTCAATTGTCATTAGTTATGTTTAGGCACTCCTGAACTCTAGACTTTTAGAATGGTCTTATCTGAACTAAGGAAAAAAAAAAGGATGCAGCTATTACTCCATTGTTCAAAGTCCTCTTTTCAGGTGACTAATATCTTTCTTCTTATTTGAAAAATTAAAGCCAAGAATCTAAAAGAAATATGAAGAGGTCCACAATTCAAGTTGCTAGAAGTCCAGTGTAAAGTCTACACTCAGTCATGATTTGGGTAACTGTGTCATCTACTAGTGTTGATCTAGTGCTGACTTGATAATGATTTTATCAAGTCCAAAATCATTGCGACCATTGATTAGGAATTATTTGAGCTTGCTTCCCTCTGCTGAAAAAACTATGGAAATACAGATTTCATTTACTAGCAAAACATTGGTACACGCTGCCAAAACTTGCTTTAATGACCAAGGATTACTTGACTCACCTGAATTGAATCCCATAGAGAATCAAAGAAGTATTGTCAAGAAGAAGAAGCGAGACACCAGACCCAAGAATGCAGATGAGCGGCTATTATAAGACCTGGATTTCTTTAAACTTCCAGCAGTGCCGCAGGCTAATTGTCTCCATGTCACATCACAGTGATGAAGTAATTCATGCTAAAGGAACCCTGAACAGGTACTCAGTGAAAATACTGTGCAGTATCTCAACATACTTTTATGTTATATTCAAATTGTCTGAGAAACTCTTTTTTTTTTCTTTCTTTTTTTACCAACTGTAATCCATAGACATCAATATCAACAAATAAGTGCTGAAATATATCACTCTGTGCAAAATGAATCTAATGAATATATGAGGCCATGTCCACTGGGAGACAATTTTAGGTGCAGCTGCAAGCATTTCTTTTTTATCATTTAGGCTGTGTGTCCACACCGATGCAGCAACTTATGAGACTGGAAATGATCATTTTTGAAACTAAGTTCCAGAATGGATAAATTTTCAAAATGTCGGTTCTATGTTTCCATGTGGCAATATGAGACACTTTGTTTGTTTGTTGATTCATTTGTTTCATTTCTTTATCTATCCCACATGTGCCTGTCTCTCATAAATAACAGACATGGTGCCTTTTGGTGTGTTTTTATTGTCTTTGTATGGCAGTGTTTTAGCGCCACCAGCATATCAGTGTCAGTAGAGATGCATTCTGTCATGTGGAGACACATGTTTTTTCCCAAAACATTTACAAAAATTCACCATGCTCATCTCCATGTGTTCAGGGTCTGAATTTCATTTTAAAAAAAATCAATTAACGGATTTAAAATTACTGATATTATCATTATTTGAGATAGACTTTACTATCACCTACCTTGGCAAACAAAGCTCTCTGGAGTTTGACAGTCATTTTCAAGCCACTTTCCATTTTGATTCATTACTGCACATGCTTCTTGTTCGTTATCCTGTGGTTCTCCAGTATCCCAGTTTAAAAAGCTTGTTCCTCGATCAGACCCAGTCCAGTGCCAAATCCAAAGGTCTCCAACCTCCAGTCCTATCCAAATGTTACGACCAGATGGCAAAACTAAACTGAGCATGATATTAACTTCTGCTAAATTGTAAACAGTGGCTACATCAATATTCATGTTTCTACAGTAACTCCTTGCATCGTCATACTTCATCTTCTTAGTGGTTAGCTGAAAGCCTGAAGATTCCAGCGGAGACATGGAAATCACTGTGAAGAGTTAAACAATAACTTTTAAACCGAGTAACAATCACAAAAACTGTATCATTTGTACATTTGCATTGTTGTTATTAAAAATAAGCTTTTCATCAATATGACTACTTCTTCAATATTAATGTCTTAAATAACCACATATTCTCTACCAGGAAAGCAACAAACAAAACCCGTTTTGTACTTACCTGAGGTAATAATTAAAAACATAGTTGAAGTCCTTCTAGTTATTAGCCATATTTCAGTCATGATGAAGGTTCACTTGGGTTAAAAAAGATCAAGTAAAAAATGTCGGAATAAAACCATTTGCTGCTCCTATCAAAGGGTTCTGGCATGCAGCTTTGAGCAGCAAAGTGTCGATAGTAAGAATGCCACCTGGTGTGTAAGAAGATACTTTCCCAGGAACTACTTGAAGCAAAAGCAGTTTGTCAAGTTTCATTATCTTATACATACAGTGGTATGTGGTTTGTTGAGATGAAACAACGCCTTCTTCTGGCATTAGCTGCATACTTATTATAAACTAAAATGAACACATTAACAGATAAGAAAAATAGAACATATTTTAAAGGAACATGTCACATTTGGGACTATTTTGTAATTACAAGCTTCTGTTTACATTTTTAAAAAGTAAAGTATGTTTTAACATGAAATTGCGTGGAAATTTGAACCCCAAATTAGATACTTTGGACGTGGAAGACTTCTGTAAACAAAATAAGTGGTGTAAAAACACATTGTGCAATATATCCATTCTCTCAAGGAGGGGAAAAGAAAAGACATTCCAGCTACTATGAAGGTGTGGCCGTTATAAAACGTTGCTTAGATTGACTACAGACTGAACAGTGAGCCATAAACAGAATAACTAAAAGCAACACATTGTTTCTATTTGAACTGCTTTTTAACAATCCACCATACCAAAACCACAGCACTCAAATACTTCCTTTTATCCGGCAATGAAACTTTTATCTCAGTCTGGTGCTGTACCATTTAAATACCACTTGATGTTAACTGTTACTGGAAAACTATTTACTCAATAGCGCAACGAAATATGTAAAAGGGAATTTGCATTTTGTTTCAACGCATTATTAAATAAATAATAAATAATGAAGCGTTGATAAAGAAGTTAAACATCATAGGTGTCATATGACAGCGCTGTTATGGGTGGTCCCATGAGACATTTTGGCTCTGGTGGATGATGGCTCAGAGCCAACATGGCCTGTAAACAACAACAGCAGCGTCAAAGTAAAGTTAACTGAATCTGATTGTCGGCGTGTAGTCTAGTTTAAATTAGAAGAGATAACGCGTGGTGGTTTTTCAACAATGCTTCGAAAGTGCATATGGTATGTAACTCCAAACACAAAACTATCATAGACTAGACTTGCCACCACACTTTCTTGGAGCTGTACGTGCTCTTGGCTAACTCTCTTAGCCGCGTTAGCCAAGTTAGCATGCTAACTTGCTAGTCTTATCTACCTAAAGATAATTCCTCGAGTTGGGTTTATTTGGGTTCGTAGTGTGGGGTAAAGCGAAGTGTTGTTTGTATTTGAATTGAGGTGTTTTAACTTTGTCTAATTGCTTTCTGAAAATATTAAAAGCTAACTTTCTGACGTCGGTAAGCAAAGCTAATGCTAGCTAAAGATGTCTGGTTGCGAAGCTTGTTAAGAGTTAAGGTTTTGCAGTCAAATATCCCTTAATAAAATCAACGAAGATTGTACATTTGTTGGCTTATAAAGTATACAATCTTAATGTTTGGGGAAAAAATGCACTGGAGCTTATTTTTTACTTACTAGTTTTGTGACGTATTTCATTGGGCAGCGGTAATGCGCTTGTATAGCATTTAGCAAATGTGAAATTCTGTTGATAAATAAAGCGAACTAACACTGTGTTGGTTAAATACATCTTTTTAGCACACGTGCTTAAAGATTCAATGCCCCATCCTTCATTATTAGTCATCATACCATATAACATGTTTTGATTTAGCTGTAGTTTTAGGACTTATGGATACGCGACATCTCTTAATGCATTGATCTATTACTGTACTACTTGTGCGGTAAAATAATGCTGCACGTCAAAACAAGCGATGGCATTTGTAAGGACAATAAAGTAACTATTTTAAGTGCTAAGATCATGTATGAATATTGAGAATTAAGGCATTTGTAGCATTTCAAAAGCTGATACTCCGTGGTAATTTACACGATAAACTTTGAAAATGTCTTATCCAAAATCTAAAAAAAACAAAAACGCGGTTATAATAATTTACCGAAATTTTGGTATCGTTAATTTACATATGCAAAAAAATCACTTTTGTTTCTAATATATTTTTATCATTAAAATAACAAGTTATTAGGTCTATACACATAACAAAATAATAATTCAGCTCCTTTTTTGAATAGTAAGTGAAACACGTTTTCGAGAGGAAGGCACAACCAGTAGTATGAATACAAATCAAACAATTACATCAAAAACAGCACTTGCAGTGACTTTAATCTATGTATTGTTTATACCTATGCTTGGTGTTTTGAAATCATTGTACTCTCTCTGTTGTTTTCCATCAGTTTGCAGCATCATTCATTTAAAACAAATACACAAACAAAAACAACCATAAATGTTTTAGATAACCTCTACCTGTTGACTCTGCTTTGCTAACTTCATCTTCTTGTGTCAACCTCAGATTGACATCCTGAAGACGGAACATCATTCTCTTCAGCGGGTAGCTTGCGAGCCATGTCCGCACCTCAACCTAACAGCTCAGCCTCCAACAGCCCAACCAACTTCATTGGTTCTCCTTTTTCAGTGATAAGTCCTTCTCTCAGCTCTCCGGTGGTATCTCCCTCTCTGGGATTTGGACCCATCAGCAGCAGTCAGGTATCTGTTAGGTAGCTGTATGAGTAATTGTGCTCATCTGTTTGGGTCTGAAAATGATTGTATTGCAAGAAGTCTCGCAGTTGTTTTAGAGCGCCTCGGATGAGCTTTACCGTTTCTTAAAACCTTGTGTTGCCTTTTCACCACCATTTCCATTTTTCACTTGTACACAAAAACAATTTTGCTGTCATTGGACTTAACCAACGTACATCAGTTTATTTCTCTTGGTGGTTAAGCATTTTTGTTGAATTGTCAAAATAGACTATCACAATCTCGTGAAACCAAATTTAGAAATTTAGAGGAAGAAACTATTGCAAAATATGTAGAAAATGGCATAAAATTTTCTATTTGAAATAGCTCCTTACAGCATCCAAAAGAGTAGGGAGCAAATTAGGATGCATTGATCCACCTTTATTACTTCTGATACAGATACACGAGGTTTAGTATTGGCCAATACAGATATGACACAGAAAAACATAGCTGAATTGACTTGAAATGTTTTTGTTTTAAAGCACAAACATATTTATAATTCAAATTCAAAATTGGACATAGATATATTCAATTATTTGATAATTTATTTGACAACTCTGCACCATCACAGCACACTTAATTACACAAGTAACTTCACAAGCTTGGTAAAACATGTAAAAACAGCACAACTTAATTTTGTTCAGTCAGCGCAATTAGGAGTACAACAGTCAATGTAAAATAGATAATAAAGAAACTGAAATGGACACAAACAATAAGGTTAAGTACCTTGGCTAAACATGTAAAAAAAAAATAAAGTGCATTGAACCATCAGATTGGTTCAGAAAGTGCAATTAGGAATTCTAAATATAATGTTAAATAAGCATTAGAATTAGACAGTATAGATCTGCTCTTATGGATTGAGAACATTGCCATTGATTGCCGACCTAGAATTTTTGTCAACATTCAGGCCCATTAATGAGTACAAGTGTTTCTTCAGAGTGTGATGCATTGTTGGAATGTTTTTTTTTTTTTTTTTTACTTTAACTTGGCTTTTAACCAATAGAATTATTGTACGTCTAGATTTCGTCGTCAGCACCAATATCAGGGATGCATTCAGTCAGCAGCTCAGAAGATATTAAGCCTCCATTTGGCCTGAGGCCCATGCAAGCTCACAGCCCGGGAATAATGATGTCTCAGAAACGACTGTGTGTGATCTGTGGCGACCGCTCTTCTGGTGAGTGGACTGTTGAAAGGCAGCACTAGTTTTCTGTTTATTACTGATTAAAATGATCCAAAATGTTCCTAAATCTCTTGCCTTTCCTCCCTTGTTTTGTTTGATCGTCTTAAGTTTCCACTCACCTGTTTAATCTTCAGGCAAACACTACGGCGTGTACAGCTGTGAGGGGTGCAAAGGTTTCTTTAAACGAACTGTGCGCAAAGACCTGAGCTACACCTGCAGGGATAACAAGGAGTGCCTGGTGGACAAACGCCAGCGCAACCGCTGCCAGTACTGCCGCTACCAGAAGTGCCTGGCCATGGGTATGAAGAGAGAAGGTACGCAAGGAGAAGTGTCAAATATAACATCCACTAGTTGTTGTTGTTGTTGTTTTTTTGTTTTTTTTTTGTAGTGTGATGAACTATGGCTGTTGTTAAGAGTTATTCAAATAGTCAAAGTAGTTTTGGATTGGCATCATACTTTTAGAGAGAGTGGATGTTGGCTTGGACAGAGATAGATTTATTGGACCTGGGGTAAAAAACAACAAACAAAAAACTAACGCCTCTTTGTCTCTTCCCTCCACTTTCTCCAATTCTACCCTTTCCCCGTCTGTCAATAGCGGTAAATCCTATAAAGTGGAAAAACAAGGATGGAAAAGATGAGGGATGGATGAGTATGTTGTCTAAATTTCAGAGATTCTGTATCTTAAATCTACCTCAACATTTATCACAGAAGAAAATGCTAAGCAGTGATAGGCTCATGTGTGACTTTGTGCTATAGTGTGGAAACGAGAGACAGCTAGTGCACTTGGCTGCCTAGTGATGAAGGACCGCTCTGTTAGGCAGCTTACAGCCGTGTGCTCGTTTTGTGAAAATGAATGAAAATCCCATCTGTGTTGACAAAGTAAAGAATATGGTTGTTCATATTGTTGGTATGCTACTAGAATCCCAAAGCATGTCTTTTAAGCCTTGCATGCATGTACAAGCCCATCTTAATTAGATAATTAGATTGCATATTTAGGCACAAAGGATTCTGTTCGCTCTGATCAGTGACACTTGATTACCTTCAAGTGTCACTTTTTATTACTTCTCATCCTCGCAGTAATATCGAGATGATTTCTCACAGGATCTGAGTGAAGAGAAGCCTGAATGTTAGCACTTTTGGCAACTAATGAAAAGTCCTGTTATTAATCACTCTTCTTTTGATTTGTCATTATAATTGTCTGTCTTGAGGTTTCCAACAAACAAAATGTAGCTATATAAGGCGACATTTACACAGGAAATTGAAGCAGAAATTTATAGCATCTAATGAAATATTGTGCACTCAAAATGGTAGAGAAAATTATTCCTACTGATTTCATTAATGACTAATTTAGCATGTTGGTTACACTAAAATATAGCTGTGACATTTCTGAATCTAAATAGAAAATTTCCCCAAGAACTTTAGGCACATTGTAGTTGAACGTCTGTATCTCCCTTCCGCATCAGGCTTAAATTTATCAATCATTCTGTGATTTCTTTTGAGTAATCGAATATTAAACTAAAGTCACTCCCTGTAGCTAACTTCACAATTAGACAAGAGCCTCTTATTGTTGGAAAACAACTGGCCTTGAAAATCCTGTTTCATTTGGTAATAAATTATTTCGCTGTCATCTTCTGATTATGGGAAAGATACAAGCTGTTCTCTGTGGGTGGATTATAACTACTCCACACCCACAAGATTGTCTTCATTTTAGGTCTACATATTTTTGCTGACCTAATTAAGTGTCTGGCATCACTGTCGCACTGCATGACTCGGCATGAGCCAAAGCCTTTTTCTTTCATGACTAACAAGAATTTGTGGCGTGTCTGTGGAGAACTTTTGTTCTGTTCTGATTAGGTTCCTGCTTCTGGTGTTATTACTAGTGAATTATATCGGGCAGAACACTGGGCACAAAGAAATGTCGAGGACGTTTGGGTTCTGACCGACCACCCCGGTGCTGAATCCATCCATCTGTCCCTGTCCCTAAAATCCATTTTATTCTGTTCCGGGTTGCAGTTTGTCCCAGCTGTCAACAGGCAAGCGGCAGGTTACACTGCGACAAATCAGCAGTGGATCTTGCAGCGTAATTACATTTATTTTATATTCTTGGGAAATATCTTACTAACTTTGGTGAATTCATGGAGTGTGGCTTGCAGCTGTGAGCTGTTTGATAATTGGATACGTTTTGTAACTATGCCTCCCCCTAGTGGCAGACTTTGATGTAGAAATGCAGGAAACTCCAAAGGGCTCACTGTTAACGTTGAGGTTGCAAACTGATCTTTTTTTTTTATTATTATTGTGAAAAAGCTCGGTAGCTGTATCCTGTTGATCAAAAGAAAGAGGGAGGGAAAGAGGAGACAAACATTAAATATTAATGCAGATAATCACAAAATTTCTGCAGGGTTTTACATTGAATTACCTCAATTTTAGGTTTTCAAAGGGGTTAAGTTGTCCAGATTTTGTAAGCCAAATTATTTTAAGTTTATAGTTCATCTTGAGACTTGTTTACATTTAGCCGTTTTTTGCAAACTCACAACAGAATAGTTCTCAAAACTGTTTTGGTGTTCGTTTACAGAGTTGAAATCAAAATGTTCTTGTTAGCCTTTTCCACTGTATTCTCTGTTATGGCAGAGTGTGACTTGAACAGGAACAGATTTAAAAATTAGAGGTTTTAGTAGTTGGCTAAACTTTAGCATTTCATGTTAAAAAAGGCATTGAAATAAGATAAGCTGTGTAAAAGCAACTAACTCACATCCCAGATATAACACCAATGTGAAATTAAAAAAAGTTGTAATAGCCTAACGTAAAGTTTCAAAGTTAATATTAAGCCTTGTTATTATTTAATTTGAAAGAAAAAAAAATGTATTTTAGAAAAGAATAACTTCTAAAATTATAAAACCATTCAGTTAAAGCAGAATGCAAATATGAGCTTTCATGTTGGATTGAAAGCCAATGAATCCAAAAGTCCATTAAATCTCCCTGTGTACATTCTGGAAGTGTTTCTTTGTGTTTGTCTGCTGCAGCGGTTCAGGAGGAGCGTCAGAGGAACAGAGAGCGCGAGGGAGAGCTGGAGTTCAGCTCCGGAGTGAACGACGAGATGCCTGTGGAGAAGATCTTGGAGGCGGAGATGGCCGTGGATATGCGGGTGGACCTTCACTCCGATAGAGGGTCTGCAGGAAACTCTGTGAGTTGTTGGAACACTGCAATCAATCCATTTTAGTGATTTTTTTTTCTTTTTTTTCCCCCTTTAATCCCCCGTCTTTTTCTTAAAGATAAAACAAAATCGGCTTTATTTGTTTTGCAAGTAACCAGGAAGTAATTGTGATGTGTTTTGCAGCCCCATGATGCCGTTTCCAACATCTGCCAGACTGCTGACAAGCAGCTGTTTGCTTTGGTGGAGTGGGCAAAGAGAATCCCTCATTTCTCAGAGCTGCCCCTTGATGATCAGGTCATCCTCCTGCGTGCAGGTATGGATATCGACTACCAGCTTCAAATTAAAGTTAGCACATTCAGATTCTGTTTGGAGAAAAGGTTAATTGCTACTATAGAGAAACAAAGTAGCTCTGTGGCATGCCAGGGTCAGTTAAAGTATTGACTCATGCTGTGGGAGAGATTAATTCAAGAAATGTGGGAGGGGGGTGGGAATACTAAATATGTGAGGAGCAGTGTAAATATCTTGAATAGTCAGGGATTGGTACAATGCTTTTATAAAATTCTTTGTGGCAAATGTATGCAGTGTTCAACTCATTGTAAACCGAAAGCTTAAATGAAACAGCAAAAGACAGAGTGGTTTCAACCTTAGACTGGATGGAATCACTATAACCCAGCAGTTTTCATTCAGGCATGTGTTACCTCTGAATAGAGTTGTACATAAATAAACAGGAGAATAATTATCTGCACTGCTGCTTGTGTTTGTCAGGCTGGAATGAGCTCCTGATAGCCTCGTTCTCCCATCGCTCCATCCCTCTGAAGGATGGCGCTCTGCTGGCGTCCGAGCTGCAGCGTGACAGCGCACACATGGCCGGAGTTGGTGCTATTTTTGATAGGTACGTTTACATGGACAAGACGTTTCCAGAATGCTGATAAAATAAATTACAGCTAGCATGACATTAGCTGTCATGTGGCTAAACTCATAGGGATTCGCTATTATAGGTTGCCGCATGTCTGTCTTTTTAAAATATTGTCCTCAAGCAGTCTTCCACAGTCTCTGTGTAAATTACTTGTTGAAACATATTGACTGTTGATGTTGCAACAGAAACATGTTGTGTGTGTGCTGATGTAGTTCCACGTGCTGAAATGTTTTAGCCAGACAGTTTGTTTAATGTTTTACTTGTGTTTTTTTTGTTGTTGTTTTTTTTCTAATGGATCAAAATTTTCCAGGGAGAGTGTGCAGAGTGCAGAAGTTGGTGCCATATTTGACAGGTACTTGTACAGTTCTTCAGTGTTGTTACTTTTGAGTTCATAATTTGAGTGTACGTGTTTAATAATTTTACACACTTTCTCATACTGCAGGGTTCTCACTGAGCTCGTTAACAAAATGAGAGATATGCAAATGGACAAAACAGAGCTGGGCTGTCTCCGGGCTATTGTCCTGTTTAACCCAGGTAATTTGAGAATGCATGAGCATAAGAATGGTTTATGTAGATGCACTAATTGAAGCGATGCAGTCGTTTTACGATCAAGTCTTTTTAAAGGTTTCTGCTGCTGGTAGTAATTTCAGAGATCTTCGTAAAAAATGTATCGATATCGATCAAGTTGAAAATGACCAGATTCTAGTCATAAGCAGATCTTTGTGCATCGCAAATAGATTTTTTTTCTCTTCATAGCTGAAATGCATCATGTAATTATTGTGCTTATTAATGTTGTTCCGCTAGATGCTAAAGGGCTCTCCAGCACAAGTGAGGTGGAGCTCCTTAGAGAAAAAGTCTATGCATCACTGGAAGCTTACTGCAAGCATAAGTATCCAGAGCAGCAGGGAAGGTACAGACATGTGCTGTGAAGTGTTGACTGGTGCATTATTTATGTTTCTGAGGGGAAAAGAAACGAATGAACCGATTTCTCCCTGCAGGTTTGCGAAGCTCCTCCTTCGACTTCCAGCGCTGAGATCCATTGGCCTGAAGTGCTTGGAGCATCTTTTTTTCTTCAAACTGATCGGGGACACGCCTATCGACACCTTCCTCATGGAAATGCTTGAAGCTCCCCATCAGTTGTCTTAGACAGGAGCCGCGTACTGTGCATTTTAGAAAGCTGGAGTCTGGGGAGGCGGGCGTGGGACTGGAGTGGCACTTTAAGTTCTTTTTAAGATTTGTCAGTTTGTCTCACTGCTGTCTGCGTTACACCTTAGTGCAGCACAGATTTGCTCTTTAGACCAAACCCAAGGCTTGGCATGACCTTCAAGCTGGTGCTATGTGTTGTCATAACGTCATGAGTTAAAAACACAACAAAAAAAAAAATACTATGGTAAACACATGAATATTTTTAAGAAAAATATTTACATATTTCTCTCAGAGTGGCTATAATTTGGGTACTCATTTTTATAAGACTTTTTAAACACCTAAACTCATCTCTAATGCCTTTCTTTTTAATTCAAGAAGGATGCATCCTTAATAACGCTTTGTGAAACTTTTTTTTTTTTTAATTTAAATCAAATCTAATAATGCATCATGGTGTCCAGAAGCTCCGAATTGACAGAATCTGAACCCTGAGATTGACACCAGATTGAAATGATCCCGGATTTAAGTCTGCGTCTCGTATATACATTGCTAAGTGTTTACATATTTTCCCTTTTAAAGCATAGGTGTCAAACTCCAGTCCTGGAGGGCCCGCTGCCCTGCAACGTTTAGATGTGCCTCTGCTGCACCACACCTGAATAGAATAATTAGGTCATTAGCAAGGCTCTGGAGCACTTATCTTCAAAGAAGGAGGTAATTGAGCCATTTCGTTCCAGTGTGTTGTACCTGTGGCACATCTAAAAATCTGCAGGGCAGCGGCTCTTGAGGACTGGAGTTTGACACCCCTGCTTTAAAGCAATTCAGATCTATTCCCTATTGTATTTTATGACAGGAATAAACTGCACATTTGGGATTTGTGCTACTTTTAAAACAAACTTTAAACAAACCGCCCTGGCCTTCCCGGCATTCGGGGTTGGTTCATTTGCTTGTTGTTGTGGTGCTATTTCAGAGATGATTTGGACATTACTGGTGAAATTGCACACCAAACCATAAACCTAAGAAAATATGCAAAACTAGAAATTCCTTTTGTTGATCTTTGTTTTTAAAATGTAGCAACATAAAATACCTGCATCAGCCTGTCAGTTATTCAATGTTTTTGCAGAGATAAAAATGTCCAGTGGAAAGGGAATACTCTGTGATGTAATTTATCTATACAATTATGAGGTACTGTGCTAAGCAAAAGGGTCAGGGAAAATGCACATAAAAAAAATTAGAATAATTGCTAAATTCAAAGTACAATGTTATTATGCACCCTTGTTTTTAGGTGGAATAAAGCAAAATGTGTTTTGGGTTGCACTGGATTTGCTGAGACTGATCAGCTTTGTTTTGTGCCGTTTGTGATGCTTGGTTTTCCTCCCTCCTCCCCTTCATCTTTTTGTAGGTAGCTTACTTTTTCTTCATACAGTTTCTGCTGTTTAATAAAAAAATAAAAATAAAAAAAAAGCAAACCATAATCAAATTGAAACCCAGAAGACCTTGATGAACAGATGATGTAAACAAGACCAAATGAGGTCTGTGTGGGGAAACGCTGTACAGGAAAACACTACATGAGCAATATCAGCAGCCTGTCATCCACTTCTGCGCTCTTGAACTTTTAAGTAACTTGAAGCATGGGGTTTTGTGGACTAAAAGAATAAAGAAGATTAAGTTTTTCTTGCATTTTCATTAGAAGTGTCACATGTGAATTTTTTTTTTCTGCTTAAATCCAGTACAACTGAAGGATGATTAAAAAAAATAGTCCCAAAGGTGTTTCAGTGAGCCTTTTTATTGTTGTAGTTGGTACATATAATTGTTGTGGGGACGGATACAACAGAAGCCTTGGTTTTAATACTATCTTTGTTTGAGGTGAGATGGCACAGGCTACAGTACATATGGGCTAAAAGTAAGAAATATGAAGTGCAAGAAAATCAAAGGCTTTCAACTTGAAGTTGCTGGTTAATTTGATCGTTTTGTAAAAAAAAAAAAAAAAGCAAAAAAGCAAAGTGCATCTAATATTTGAAGCTTGGAGAACCTCTATTTGTAGCAAAAAAAAAAAAAGGTTGAGTTTCTTAAAGCCAAGCATGGCTAAATTTTCTTAACTATCACAATAACACTTTCAGCTTTTCCTGAATGTCTTCACACGCAGAGCCAAAGATGGGGAAAAAAAAAACACTTGGTGAAGTTACCACTTCTAAATAATTTCTATTATTTCTCATAATTGATAACTTGTCCAGTCTGGGTACGTTCACTTCCCTCAATTATAGGTGCATCCCAATAAATTATATCAAAAGTAGAATTCAGTCATTTGTTTCTAGAAGTGCAACTTGTGGTATGCTATTACACACAGATATATCATGTGAGCCTTCTGTTGAGTTTTGCTTGAATCTGATGAAAACTCAAAATCCAGTTTCTCAAGAGTTTTGTTTCAAAATGGAGCTCGCCATTAAAAATGTATTTCAGAAATCTGGGCTTTTCAAAAGTACGTCCAAATACTGCAGTGTATGCACTCCATGCTGATCAGAGCCTCTGCATCAGTTCAACATGGCATGGATGTGATCCTGAAGACCAGGTTGAGTAAATTTCCTTCAGCTCATCTGCATTATTGGCTCTAATGGGTCTTATCTTCCCTTTTGACAATACATAGATTGTCTATGGGGTTTATTATTGCAGGCCAGTGTCGGCCATATTGTTGTCATCAAAACAGATGGAGGCACTTTTGGCAGTTTGGGAAGGTACCAAGGTCTGCTGCTGGAAAATGAAATGGGCATCTCCGTAAAGCTTCTTGCAGAGGGAACCATTAACGTTTCTAACGTTTCCTGGTGGATCGTTAGCTTGCCGACTTTGGATTCAAAGAAACACTGAAGCAGCACAAGTAAATAACATGGCTTCCTAAATCTTCACTGTTATGTCAACTTTTCATTGGATCTCAACCAACTTGGACTTTTATTTTCAATTATAATGCAAAATGTACTTTCATCTATAAAGACGACTTTTGAATGGGCAACAGCCCAGTCTTTTTCTCCTGACACGTCTAATTGCTGTAAATCCTTTACAGTGACATTTTGTCATGTAAATACATTTGCCTTAGAAATTCTAAGCTTTGTTGAAACTGAATATACTCGCTCTAGTAATTGCAAAAAAGAGATGTACAGATCACAAGATGAGGTTTAGTACGCAAACATTTTACTTGACTTTAAAGTCTGGCTCAGTTTTGCATTTTCTTTAATAATGCGATGTATGTTTAAGACAGAATTTGCTACTATCTTTTTCACATATGTGTTTATTCATACTGTATTGTGCAAAAGCCTTGCGCCACCTCTAACTTTATCATACTGAACAGACATTTTAAATATGTGCAATCCTTGGTAGAAAATGTACTTATTTGAGGAAATTCGACTCTTCAAACTCAAAATACTGTATTTCCAAATACTTTGTCGGAATAAATTTTTCTGATCCAAGTTTTCATGCCACTAGTTTTAGTAATAATGGAAAAAACACAAACACCTGCCTTTATAAGCAACAACAACAAATTTTTTAGTGTTCTTAATGGACACTAGAATAAACTTTTGATGACGTACGGGAGTTTATATGCATCTGGTTATGATGGAGGAACAGAATAGCCAGCAGCTGAAGAGAAAAACACTGAACTGAGTGAGGAAATACAGAATATGGAGTTGAAGCGAATGCCAGTTATAAAACCTGCTAGTCCCGTGTGTCAGTTGGAATAAAACAATTACGCCACTGCTGCTTCCCTGCTTATGTTTGTTCATTTGGATGACAAAACTGAATCAGTTATATGTTATACAGAATAAGATGCTGTGCTTTTGTTTTCGATTGCCTTCGTAGCATCCAGTCTGTTTTTGCGTCCAGCTGAAACTACCAGCTGTGCTGCTGAAAGTTTATCTTGCTGGCATCTCACAAACCCTCCACAGTGAGTCAATCCAAACTATGTGCTAGTCAACAATTTTGCAGTCAGGTATAAACGTGTTCCTCCTCTTGTGACATTTGACGTTTATGACTGCAATGTGTATTTTGAACTGTTCCAGTACAATGAAAACATATTTTCTAAACATTTAGCCTTCTATAAATTCATCAAATCTTAAGATATGCACGCACCTTTTTACTTTAGACTACTGTTATTACTTTGAGTTTAAAAAAATTACATTAGGCATTTTCTTATCTAACATTATGTTTCAAGCACTCTGCTTCTTTACACCCCGTCCAGTAATGTCTGTTCCTGTTGTGTGATTTCTAACCAGATATGCTTTCACTTCATTTCCACGGCGTGTTTGGTCTAAATGAGGAGCTGCAAAGTAAATTTAATGAAAGCCAAACTTTCCTTTCTTTTTACTGTTCATCTGCATTAAATACCTGTACAGATCTGTCAAGTAAAGTAATCAGAGGAGCCATTTTGATGTTGCTTTTCGTTGTCTTTTTTTTAACAACTTGCATCTTTGAGAATAACAGTTAAAACAATAATGCCTAAAAATGCACCAAGAAATCATCTAGTGTTTGAAAATAGACTATTGTTATATTGTTCCTGATCACTGACCTGTCAGTAATAAACTCAAAAATCAGATCTTATGCCCAACAGTGAATGCACCAGACATACACGCTACCCGGCTGCTGTAAAAAGAACCAAAAAAAAAAAAAAAACATTTGGTACAGATTATTCAGAAAAGGAAACTCAAAGCCATTTTCAGTATCGGTGAAATGTTTAAAAATAAAGTCAGAGGAAGCACAAAGATTTTATCCATTCAGACTGTGAGGGAGCAAAACTTTCAGCAGTTTACGGAAAGGCTGAGCGAAATGCAGAAAAGCTTTTCCAAATCTGACTGCTTTGGAACATACTGAAGCCTTTTGGAAATTCATAGCTAAGGTGAGAATCTAGGGAATTCAGGGAATACACAATGAGACAGCCTTTTTGGCATCCGTAGTCAGAATTTTTGAAGACAAAATATACAAAAAAAGGGATGACTCCAGATTTTCACAGCAGTGTACTTAAAGACAAAAAAAAAAAAAAAAAAAAAAAGAAATACTCAAATATCCTTCACAGGACAAAGTGACTCCTTTAATGTTAAACTACAGTTTAGTTTGGCCAATTGTTACATCTCCTTTACCTTAATCGATCTGCATGTGCGCTAATTTTACACCAAGGCTAAATGGTAGGACTCGGATGACGTACAACTTAAAGCTGTAGAAACTACATTATCTTCATAAAGATAAAAAAAAAAGTTATTTTGCCATGATGGGTTTAAAAACATCGACTGATGAACATTAAAATAATTTTCTCATACACAAACTGCACATCTGTAGTAACAATATGTGATCACATGTCCCTGAAAGCGTCTTAATAAATAACTGTTCGCAAGGCACTGAAATGTGCAGCTCATAGTTTCTATAAAATACAACTCAACTTTAGAAAGAGTACTAACTGTTCCTGCCTCCCTTGAATACTTGCCAGCCTTTTTAGTTTTTTATTTAAGAATTGATCCAACAACGCAACACTGAACATTTTGTTTCGTTATAATCTTCAAAAAAAAAAAAAAAAAAAAAAAAAAAAGAGAAATACTCAAATATCCTTCACAGGACAAAGTGACT
>NW_006800192.1:810754-847969 GCF_000485575.1 Poecilia formosa | reverse complement strand
GTTATGACATGTTTATGACAGTGTCATGACAGTCTTATTCAACCCCCTTCAAATAAAGTGTTACCGAAGTTAGTTATTTCAGAGGCAGACAATAAACTTTTCAATGCTTTGTTTTCATAACTGTTTCTTTCAGCATGCTTTTGGATTCTGTACTTTTCCACCATGAAGTAAAAGTAGCGGCTTGATGTTAGATTCACTCGATAATCAAGTGGCATCATGTTTCTTATTCATGCCTTGTCAAAGTTAGTCCCTCTTAGTCTTACAAACAACTCATGACTTGTGTAGACCCTTTGAGTAAAACTGTTATTTAAAAATGTAGCTGTTAAATGTTAGTCCAAACAGAGAATACACAGATACATACATACTGTAAGTACATTCCTACCTCACTGTCATCGTCATCCTCACTCTAATGAAAATGAAAAACAAAATAAGTATTCATAATACTAATTACGTCATTCTGTAAACATGTAATTAGAATAATCAAAATATTCTGCCCAAAAAAATTATTTGCTTTTATGTTAAATGCTTAATTATAGATTTGGTATGAGGAATGTGTCTGCAGTCAATGTGATGTAAGACCCAACATCTAATGGTGCAACTATTTAGTATCAACAAGGTAGTCTAGTACCTTATATACTGTAGTTAGTATATTGCAAAAGTAGATCACAAAGGGGCAGTATTGTACACATAATGCCATTTTTTAAGCACAACTAAGTAATTATGTTACATTCAGTTTTTTTTTTTTTTTTTACAAAAATGTTGTGTATATATCAAAAATGACTTAAAACAAATGATACTTCATAATTTGATGCCTTGAAATTGGGCCTCTGTCTCTTTAAGAAGTTCCTGTTCTTTCCAACACTAGGCCTTCAGCACTTCTGGACAGATACCTCTCCGTTATGCCGTTTACAACAGTTCTAAGGAGCATTGCACTGACAAGTAGTTTAAGTATGCCGAGCTCAGAGGATTTACAGTTCTTTTGCATTCATAGATCCTCTAATAAAGAACCAGAGGGCCTTTTATTCTCGCTTAGGTATTTTAATCATTAGAAAAAAACAAAAACAAAAACAAATTTAATCTAACTCTGAATTGGCAGATATGGCCCAAAAGAAAACTAGAATCCATTTAGGAGAGCAAAAGCTAGATTATAAAGTATACAGTTGATTTATTGTTGGGACAAATACAGAGAAACAAAAATATACAACATTAGCCCAGATGATCTTGGTCAGAATTTTAACTGTTCAGATTTTTTTTCACATTTAAAACCCCGGCACTCCGGGCGATTTTAACATCTTTCATTGCATAAGATTTCACAAATAGATTTTCAGCCAAAACAGCAAAGTTTGTGTAACAGAGGGGCACATATGATGGAAGATCTTTAGGAATGTGGCTGAGGTGTGGCCCCTAGTTATTTCTCCTTGAGGGAGAGACACAGGTTTGAATTTTCACACCGTGATTAAATTAGGTGTCCTTTTCAAAGAAAAGGCTCCCTTCTCTGCAGCCCCCTCCATTAACAGCCGACTCTCCGGGGTCTCCGAGATTTGAATCGCACAGCGAGGTGTTTGCGCTGGCCCGTTGTTGGCCTGAAGCGGCTACAGAATGAGATCCATTCCACACGACTCCCTGATTGTTGTTACAGTAACTCATACAATGTGAGCACGGAGAAAGCTGCGATGACGTCTCTGGGAATACAAACCGGCCCTTCGGCCAGAAAACGAGCCAGATTTCACAAGATTGCAGATAAAACCACTGAAAATGGCTTGTTAACACCGTTTCACGGAGCTGAGGAAGCACACACTAAACAAGAAGGGCGATGGAGCAATGAACAACGCTTACGTCTGTTATCATTTTCCCCCTGGTCTTGTTTCTTTCCCTGTGGTTGGCCCTCTTCTGTTTCTGTTGCAGCACGCGCTCTCTCGTTGTGCGGTACTCCAGGGCGAACTCACTCAGGATCTTGCTGAAGCGATGTATGCTAACCTCTCGTACGGCGTAGATAGGATGCCCCAGGAACAACAGAAAAGCGTGGAACCTGCGGATTTGCGTGGACGACAGAGATGTCCATCAATTGTGTGGTATTACAACACAAACTTTGATGCGTTTTATTGGTATTTTATGTGAAAGACCGACACAAAATATCTCATAAATGTGAAGTGGGTGGAAAATGAGAGCATTAATCATTAATCATCGTAACTACGAACACCTTTTCACTGACAGTTGAAAAGGTTTTCACATTTTTACATGTAAGGAAGTCTGGAAAAATATGCGTGATATTATCAATTTATAATTCAAACTGGAATAAAATACGCTCTTCAGTATTCAGGCATACCTGTTGATTATTCTGCGATGCACTATTTTCAGAATTATAATTCTCTCTGCGCAGTCTTTAAGGAAGTCTGACATTTTCTGCTTCAAAGCTGGTTTCATTTCATGTTTAGCGATGACTTTTAGGTGATCCCATGATGCTTTGCACCTGCGCTCCATCTGGGCCAAATTGTCTTGAAGCTGGTCAAAATCCACCTGAGGAAAAACAAACAAACAAACAAAAAAAACTGGTGAGGAGTCGTTTTAGTGTATATGACAGATATTAGAGAACATAATGAGTTTTTAACCTTGGTCAAGCGGGTGATGGCTCCTATTTCAGAGTAGAGGTCGGTGCTGTCTGGAAACTTTTCCACCACAATGGCGCAGGCGTGGTGTAACAGGGACTGCTTATGAACCGTGTCCTTCACCTCCGGGACTTTTTCCAAATAACTCAGCTCAAAGCCTTTGGCCTACAGACCCATAAAGACACAAATAACACTGAGAATGTGGCTGGAATTAGTTCGGTGAAGTCGAGCACCAGATGGAAGTGAATTTCCCATCCGGCACAGCTAGAAAAATGGGGGCCGATTGGAGATACGCAGATTAATTAGATTGCTAGTATCAAAAACCGCGATCTGCTTAAGGCCCGAGTGTTTGTTCTCTCTACACAACAAAGCAAAAACGGGTCCAGAATGCATCACGAAAGACATAATACCAACAGGATTTTCCTTGTTCTGCAGCCAGCTTTAAATGGCTTACTGCAAAAGTATAAATGCAGCCATTATTTACGGGAAACTTCTCGTTTTGATGTTGATGACTTATGTTTCCCCTTTTGGATGTTTGCCTTCAGTGATCCCAGAGGCTCATACATGCAGAGTACTCCCACAGAGGCGCAGATGGGCTCACAGGAACAAAGAAAAATCTCACGTTGTGACAAAGTGAGAAGGAAAAAAAACCCATGGTTCACACACACAGGCAATCCAGATGAACATGAACTTCCAAAAAAAAAAAGGAAAAAATAAATAAATAAATTACACAACTCTCCCTCCCCTTCTTCCTTCTCAGCAGATGGAGCCAGACTCAACAGAAGCTGCTGCAGTCAGGCAGCGAACTCACACACACACACACACACACACACACACACACACACACATGCACACACCCACACGCACATGCATACTCCAGAATTATTAATCCCAAAATAATGGGTTTGACTGAAAGTATATGGTAGGAATGTTAACTGAAATTGAGTACACAGAAGGACGACTAGAGAAACACTAGTATTATCAGAAGCATTCCTTGGATTGCTTTCCTTACGTTTGAGCCATTGAGGAAGTTCCCAATGGCCAGCAGGGTGGTGAGGATGTATCTGAGGGTCTTGTTTTTCTCAAGTTGGTCCATTCCTTCCTTTAGGTCCTGCAATGGCTCTGCCACTTCCTAAAAAATGCAGGAAAAAGAAATTCACGAGTACGAAAAGAACTTACAGCGCTAACGTACAGAGAAAGAAAGAAAGAAACAAAGGAAGACGCAAAGGAAGCCTGCATACCATCCAGGTTGCGACAGAAAAATGCCGTGTGTTTTAGAGAGAAAAACCTAAACTTGTTCAGCTGAATGCCTGTTTCATCTGCCCCGGATTAGGGGGAGCAGGAATGTGTCCGACCTTCTCAATAAGCTCGTAGTCCATCTTGAAGGCCCACAGCTGCAGGCGTGCTGACAGCTCCGTGATGGAGGAGAGGGTGAGCAGGAACTGCTCGGCGCTGCCCAGAGGAACGTCAGGGTTCATCAGCTGAGCCTCCTGGATCCTCTGCTTCTCCTCCTCTGTGGGGATCATCGTGAGGATTTTCTAGTGCAGAGGAGACGTTCAAACTTATGCAAAATTTGTCTCTTGTCTGTCTGGATGAAATCTTGGCATGACATGTCAGAGGAGTCGGTGGGAAACATTGATTCTGATATTTCTTAAAGCCGTTTCCTGCTTTCCCACTGAACTTTTGCCCCTGCTTTTGTTTTCTTACTGCAAATACCTCCAGAGGGGAAAAAAAACCCGATGGAGATGAATCTTCCTGTCTCCTACAAATGAACTCAGGTTATGTAATACCAAAAGTATGAGGTCTCTGTTACCTGCGACTGTAAACTGCAGCAGATTCTCTACATTTTGTTTTTGAGATGACCTAAAAATAACCTTTTTTTTTTTTATAATTTCTCTTTTTAAATATATTAAAAAAGATAACAATGTGAAATATCACAACAGAAAGCTTGACGGTTATTCTTAATGAGACCCATTCACAGTTTGAAACCCACTTACACTACATTCAGAATACATGCGAGTTTTGATGCAACTAATTAAAGCTTACCTCAATGCCTTCCTTGTTTAGTGCATACTCATCAAAATTGAGAATAGCTGTCTTGATTGTGCGTGGAGGGGGCAAGACAGTCAACCCGATATTTATGGCGTTGCTGCGCTTCGAGTCCAGGACAATGATTTCCTGTCGTTTGCCTTCAACCGATGCTTTCTGGGAGATGTAAAGAGAAGAAGAAGAAGAAGAAGAAGAAGAAAACAGTGTGAGTCGACTGCTTGTAAAATCCCCTACTGCTCTTTACAAATGATCAATTTTTGTTAATGTAGTTTTTGATTATCTATCACAGCTTCACTAACAATTTCTGCTGTCAGTTTTGTAGCAATTTTTAATGACCAATTCTTTCGCAACTCTCCATTACAATGGAGAGGGTTTACAATACAGGGTTTAATCTGGTTTACTGCAATGCAAAACAACCAACAATTATTTTACGCAGCATTGCTTTTTCAGTTCCCAAAGAGGAAACCCACCAGATCTTAATCCGACGTAGCATCACTGTGGCATTTTAAATTGCATGATGTTTCTGAGTAATTTAAATTATTTGAAAAGCATACCTTTGTCACTGACAACTCCTTGGATTTGGTCTCAAACAGCTGCTCCAGTTTAGACGTGTCCAGTTTAACCGGCTCCAGTTTGGACCACAGGGACTCCTTGCAGAACTTGTGATTCTTGCGCTGCCAGTCCACAGGACGCACCTCGTTCCAGAAGAGACGGATGGTCTTCTTCTTCTTCTGGAAGAGAGGGGCGTCCCCTCGACCCAGCTGAGGAGAGGGCGGTGGTATGGGAGCCATAAACGGAGGCGGTGGAGGCATCATCCTGCCCGGGATGGGAGGAGGCGGGGGACATCCGAACAAAGGTGGAGGTGGTGGGAGTGCAGAACTGCACGGCGGAGAAGGTGAGTTGACCACGCCCTCCAAATCCAAAATGTCCATGTCATCCTCGTCTCTGAGATCTGTGAAGTCCATTTCCTTGATGCGCAGCTCCCTGGGGGACGCCATCAGCTGATCCCAGATGTGATCCGACTCTTTCTTCGGGGCTGAGCCGGACGATTTGTCAGCCTGCTGTTGCTCTTTGGGAGCCTCCATCTCCAGCGCACACGTCAGACCCTTGACTAAGTCCCCAAATCTCTCCGCCACCGCCCTGACGTTGCCGTGGTTGTCCAGGTTGCCCACCTCTAATTTTTTTACGCAGTCCTCTCTCGCCTGCCTATTTGCCTCCAGTGTGGAGATCCGGCTGGCCAAACTGGCCACAGAGTCACTCTCATCCGTTTCCTTTTCACATTCACATCGTTCCTTCTCTGACTCTCCGCCGTCCCTGTCATCCTCTGAGACGGCCTTCTGGGCGTAGAGCATGTCCAGCATGAAGCGCTTGTTGTTGAGAATCTTCTTGCATTGGTCATTCACATCCGCGTCCTTTAAACAGTGAGTCCATTGGCCTGTTGATTGGAAAACAAATATACTGTTGTTATTTAGAGCAACATAAAAAAAATATTCATACCCCATGATCTTTTTTATGGTTTGTCAAATCAATATTAGATTGTATGTGATAGACCAAAAAACTAAGTACTAAAGGTTACAAGGTTTAAATTTTTATTTTTTTCAAAAGACCAAGTGCCTTCAAGAGTTACCAAAATAGCATATAAAATATTATTTAGTGTAAAACGAGACTGGCGCAAACACAAACCTACAAAGTCACAGCACAGAGGAGTAAGTCCAGGTTCGCTACCTGAGTCAGTGTCTTTAGTTAGCTTCTGCTCTCGCTCCTCCCTCTCCAGAGTGCTGCTTGTGGAAGAGATGCTGGATGCAGAGCAGTTGTCTTTTTCATTCACTTCCTCGTTCTGTCTCTCTTTCTCGCTCAGCATCACGCTGTCCTCCACCTCTCCATCTGCAGGCTGTAATTTCTCCTCTAACTCCACCTCCACACCAACATCCTGCTCTCCAACCTCTGGTCCATCTGCCACCTCTGCCTCCTCAGCTCCAACCTCGCCAACAATCCGCTCCTGTCCTGTGAGAATCTCCTGCTCTTGTTTCTCTTCATTCTCTTTCCCCGACTTCTCTCTCTCATCAAGCTGCGCTGCGCCATTCTTGCCACTCTGCGTCGTAGCAAAAATCCCTGCATCCGCACACGTCTTTGTCTCAGTTTTGCTATTTGCTGTTTGGGCCGAGTCTGATGCTGGTGGTTCAGGTGCTGGACTCTTGGTTCTAATCTGTGGGGTGAGGTTTGGACTTGATATGTTTTCTGTTCCTGGAAAGAAATCAGAATGTAGAATTAGCTCAAGTACTAACCTTTTTATTCATAATTTGTGACAATATGGACAAATGGTCATTTTGAGCCAGAAGCTGCTAAATGAAACTGATTTCAGATCGTTTTTTTTTTCAAACTTTCTTTGGAATATCACATGATATCCTTCAGTTTTTATCTCCAAAAGCCAGTACAATGCCAGTCAGGTCGTAACCCATGCTCATCAGTGGTATGACCTTTTTATTGATGCATTTGAACCCATTTTTGTTCAAGGTAGCATGTAACATACAGACTGAAAGAATCAGAAAAACAATAATTAGGAGCCCCAAACTGAACTTATTTTTGATTTTCTTAAACCCCAAACGACTCCACATTTTAAACAGAGAGTCAAATGTAAGCATAAACTGCCAATAACATCTTAGTAAGTTGTAGGAAAGATGTACACTTTTTATAGACATGAACAAATTTCTGGCATCATTCTGTCCGGATATTTGACCACTCCTGTTGTCACATTTGGTGTAGTTCATGTAAGCTGGTTAGTTTCCAACCACATGCCTGGAGTCTTAGAATAAGGTTGATATCAAATAACTTTTAGAAGAAGTTTAACACTAATTTGCTTTATACATTTTGCAAGTGTGTTTGGTATTTGAATTCTCCTGTTTGAACCTTCAGACTGGTACAAATTTCAACCATCTCACCCAAACTGTCAATAACCTGGTACCTGCAGAAACACTGTTCAGGGAGACGCAAATTTAGCATGAATGCAATCTTGTTTAACCAAGAAGGAAGTGCCTGCTTCAAAGTTTCCTGAAAAGTACAGCTGTTCACGTGAACACGTCAAACGGCTTCCAGAGAACAGCTTACTGGGGAGGTTAGATGAAAACTCAGTGGTTTGACCACAATGTCAAGAGGTTACGCTGGAAGGAGTCCAGGTAAGAAAGCAAGATTTGGTCATTCCCCACCAACTCTTGAGAACCAACAGTAAAAAAAAAAACAAAAAAAAAAAACATTTTTTTTACCCGACATCTGCTCTGCAGCCATGACTGTCTTTTCCTGTGAGATGGAGGGTGATGCTGTGGAGCAGCGGGAGACTGAGCGGTTGGTCGGAGTTGGACTCAAACACAGCGTGATTTCTGTTCGTCCTCTTGTCGGCACTCGAGGGCGCTCCCGATCGAACTCCTCGGCAGCCAGCCTCTCCACTGCTTTGTACCTTCGAAACAAAATGAAGACTTCATCCGTCTCTGCATACAGCAATCTGATTTCAATTGTACCACTCATGTGCCATTTATTCAGTGTGTGTGCAGGTCTATTAGAGTTCGCCCTTGCAAATGAACCTTTTCAGATTCCACTGGTCACTTGTAATTTATTTGGATGTTTTGTGAGTTCTCAAAACAAAGTAATGCAAAACTGTGAAGTTGAAGGAATGTGCTGCATGGTTTTCAAGGTATTTTCACAAAACCAAGATGTAAGGAGTTGTGTGGTCAATATTTGTCTTCGGTTCCTGTCACTGCAATACATCAAAATTAAATTGTCCTCAAAAGTCACCCAATTAGTAAACAGAGTCATCCCATTTGTAATTCAATCTCAGCATGAAGAGAACAGTTCTATGAAGAAAACGGAGGATTATTAGCGAGCAGCAGTGAACCAATAGCATCAGGAAGACCAAGAAACACAGCAGACAGTTTAGGGAGAAAGCAGTCCAGAGGTTTAAAGTTGGGTTAGATTACAAAACAATATCCTAAGATTTGAACTTGTCAAAGACAATTTTTCAATCCATCAGCTGAAAAAAATATATGGCACAAATGGACCTCCGCCAAGACAATGAGAATCAGTCCAGAGGCTGATGGTAATTCTGCAGGAGCTTCATGGATCTATAGCTGAGGTGGGGAAGTCTTTTGACAGAACTACTAGTATTTGGACACTCTGCAAAGATTTAAGAAAACCAGTACTTGTAGTCGCAGGTAACAGGCAGCACATGCTGGTTCTTGCTTCATTGTGGTCTGTTTTAAGTTAATTTTAGATTTGTGTTGTGTATAATACTTTATCTTGCCATGATTTTTTTATTGACTTTTAAACTGTTTACATGTTCTCAAGGTGCCATTTGGGAATGTACACTGGAAACGATCAAAGGCTACGGATATTATAGTGTTCAGTATTGTTCATGCTTAACATTTGTCCGTATGCAAATACACAAGATTTAAATAAGAGAGCTATTTTTGAAAGGAAGTTATAAAAGAAACCTTCTTCACAGTTTGCCACGAGTCAAGTGGAGGATGCAGTAAACCTTTGGAAGAAGATCCTGGACAGATGAAACTAAAAGTGATCATTCTGGCCTGTATGCAGACAACAATATGCATAATCCTGAACCCTGCAATTGAAGACGGTGGTGGTAGAATCACGCCGTGGTCATTAATGGTATTTTGCTATTTTGAAAACATCAGGCAATAATTACTTTATATAGAAAGACACAAACGAAAAAACATAAAATCAAAATGAAATACATTGAAAAAATTTTGAAAAATGTTTTAAGTTGTATTAGTACTTTTGCTTGTCGCAGTGCAAAAACTGGTATCTTTTAACTGCATAACTAAATTCGGTGTCGTTTAGTCCAGTTATTTATTTCAGAGTGAAATGTTTTCCAGGGAAGTATTGCATTAAACACATCCAGCCATTGAAGGAATTACATTTTTGGAAGTATGACAGCCTTAAGTAACACTGATTGTATCTGTAAATATTAGCCATTTAGCCCATCTCATTCCAGGAAAATTATGGAAAAATGGAGCCATAATCCCATTAATCACAGACCTGAATGATGACAAATGACATCCACCTTTTTTTTTAAACCGCCGTGAGGAATTTTTGGCAGCTACTCGCTAATGCAGAGTTTCTTTTCTAGGCTTTCTTTCAAATATTTGAGCTGCATGTCGAAGTTCACGGAGTTGAGAACAGGATAGTAACACAGGGAAACAAAAACACAGATCCATTTGAAACAGAAACAAGACGAACTCACCTTTCCTCTCTGACTTGTTTCGCTTCTTCCCTCTTTTCCACATGATCACGACTGAGACAAAAAAAAGAAGCAACCGAGCTTCACAAAAGGCAATTTGGCACTTGAATGATGTATATATTACTCAGCATGAAGTCTTAGACTGCTATGATGTTAAAGATCTGGAATATGGCTTTACAAAAAGATAAGTTGTGACATGTACAGATAACATATGTGTTTACAGAGTCGTCCTGTAATGTTTCAGAGTGCAATTATCCTCATAAATAAAACTCAGCTCTTCTCAGGCTCAGGAGAGATTTATGAGCACCTCAGCTGAGCTAAGACAAGAGCCACCTGTAAGACCTAGCTGCCAGTTGCGAAGAAACAGTGGGTGCTCTTCAAGATGGAGCCATGCTGGGTTTTATCTAACAGGCAAGGCGAGACTAACTTGAATCGATTTCTCTCTTCTCTTTCGATCCTCTGCAGACGCTCCTCTCTTTCCAGACGTCTCTTCTCTCTCTCTGAAGCCAGAGATTCTTGATGTTGCCTGTATGAAGATGTCAGCAAGCTCCCGATAGCAGTCCTGCTTGCAAAAATGTAAAGAAAAGGAAAAAAAGAAAAATATGTGAAGGCATTAATAAATATGTAGCGATGAGTGTTCCTTTTATCAAGTGACATCTAATTTCACTGAAGCTACAAAGAGTGTTGACGTGTTCACCTGTCGGACTTGGAGTCAGGTGCGGAGGGCGTTGAGTTACTGAGTTGATGGATGGGCGATGTTGGAGTTGGATGTCTACTGATGCAACTTTTTCTAGAAAGGAAGAAGAAATGAAACAACTCAATGTTGTTTGTCTTTCCTATCTTTTACCAAAATAATATACAATAATATACATATACATGATACAAAACCGAGATTTTTAGAAATTTATTTTTTAGAAATAACGTTCAGTAATTTAATTCAAAAGGTGAAGCTCATGTCTTACATTAGACACTCACAGACTGACATATTTCAAGTTGTGTCTTCTGTTAGTTTTGAGGATTATGGCTTACTGCAAAGCAGACTAAACTCAGTTTCCAGAAATCTGAAACGTTGCCTATTCAACTGTTTGGCTGAAATTTTTAAGGCATGAACTGTGACTGGAGCGCTTCAAGAGCCACCCCACCGAGACTTATCCTGGATATGAGCTTCAGCTTTGGCTTCCCCTGTATCCAAGCTCCTGAGCATCAGGAGAGGGCTGGGGAGTAAAATAACTGGACAGGTTGTTCAGTGGTCCAAAGTTATCTTTTCAGATGAAAGTCAATTTTTCATTTCATGAAAATGAAATTAAGACTCTCTAACATGGAGAAAGAAGCAGAGAGGCACAAAACCCAAGTTGCTTGAGGTTGAGATTAAAATTTCCTCAGTGAGTGATGATTTGAGGATCCGTATCAGTTGTTGTTGTTGGTCTACTGAGTTTTATCAAGTCCAAAGTCAGTGCAGTTGTCAACCAGGAAATCTTAAGGCCCTTAATGTTTTTTTCTATGCTGACAAGCTTTATGGATTTGATTGTCAATGAGGACTGGGGCACCTGCCAACACTGTCAAAAAATACCAATACCCACTTTAATAGCAATGGTATCAGTGAGCTCGGTATTGTCAAGACAGGAAAAAAAAGACACACAAGACCCAACGCTGCAGATTAAAGCAACTTGGGCTTTCGTTTCACCCCAACAAGCTGATGGCAGATCAAAAAATAATGCAGTGGTTCATCCAAAAGGGGTTTTGGCAAATTAAAAAGTACATTTAGAATACATGGACAAACTTTACAGCAGGTTGACATTTTTGTAATGAAAAAAAAAAATCATTTAAATGCTTTTATGTATTCAAATTTCTGAAAATTGAATTCTGGGTTTTCATGAGTCATGATGATCAAAAGTACTCCTGACTTTTGCTTTATGAATCTAATGAATGAAATCAATTAAGCTTTGAATGATATTGTAGTTTACAGAGTAGTTGTTTAGTCAAATTGTTTAGTGTTGCAGGTTGAGAAACTAGTGTCAGCATTTCCATATATCCCCGTTACGCCTGACCTGCCGACTCCTGATCTTACCTCTCAGCCCAGCAGGGCTTTCTAGCTGAGTAAGTTGTAGAAGGTGGAGTATCTGTCAGACTGAAGATGGAAGCAAGAGAAAAGATAAAGTAAGTCAGAGAGAAAAAAAGATCAACTGTTAGCCATCCAGTCAAGTTAGTTAGAGAGCAGATGGATCATACAGAGTTTAATGGCCACAAGAAAACAAAGCAGACAGGAAGAACACATCTTTGTCTGTAGATTGAATCAATGAGCTTCTTAGAAAGCAAAAAAAGTACAGCACATAATTACAGTACTATAACGTTACCATCTGTCACTTTAAATTTAAGTGTATTGTTTATAATATGTTTTATATTTGGGAATAATATCAGCTGCAGTGTAACCTGGGATATGCTAAGAAAGTACAAAATCTACTATGACTGGTATTACACCAACGAGTAGATCAGTGGTCAAATTCAACAAATTTTCCCTGGACTGGCTTTAGCTGATACTAATGCATCAAATAGGCTGAAAGACTTGCTTTTAAGTTTACTATGGCTGAGAACATCAATTTTGCTAACAGACCACAGGAAAGAAAATATCTAGATGTCTGTTGTTCTGTTGGATGCAAGTGAACCTAAATGGGTTCAACGTTTTCACTGGCAAGTGTCATGAACTGGGGAGCTAACGCAATATATATTCAGTGTAACCGATCTGGCATTTAAAGTGCTAAACTGTGTAATAATGAGGGCAGATTTTAAATGATAGTGTCATTAGTTGTGCTTTTATGCTTTCTGAAGTTTCACTGGGAGAAATACAGGCTTTAGTGGTGATGTGCTTCACAATGAGTAATGAGCCAGTTGTAATGCAAGTCCCTCATCAAATCTAAAAGACACCTTGAGTCTGGTTTAACTCAACGAACGAAGGCACACGAAAAGGGTTCCAGTCTGACTACTACTGAGCATGTGCAAAGCCTGTCTTTCCAACTATAGCACCAGACAAGAAAACGGTGGCAGAAAGGAACACACCAAGGACTAAAGGTCCTCTTTTTAGGTGCAACGGACACAGGAGAGGCTGTCCTGGTCTTGATGCTGAGAAAGTCTCTCTGCCCTTCAGGGTCACTGGCTTTAACGAGGAGGTTGGTCATACACTTTAAGTTCAAACACATGTTAGGAGTGTCTGCTACCTCTGGAGCCACACTAGGAGGACAAAATACAAGAAAGCAGGAGTCCAAATAGAAGGAGTGAGGCAATCAGACAGGGAAGATGCTAAAAGAAGAAGAAAAAAAGAGGCAATTGCATCCTGCTTGGCTGGCCTCAAATACCTGTGAGAGCCCTGTCTAGAGGGTTCAGTGTCTGGTTGGCTTTCATCATCTGCCTCGGCCTCCTCATCCTCATCCTCCTCTTCTTCCTCTTCCTCTTCTCTGTGGTCAGAGGAGGGGCCGAGGGATGAATGGATGAAAGGGAGGATGTCGGTGGGCAGGAGGCGGGGAGTGGAAATTTGGAAGGAGACAATGCGAAACCGCAGATGGTTTGCCCAGGGGGGGAGACAGCGCACAGAAATGAGACACACAAAACATGCTTGTCAGACAAAAAGCGCCAATAGGCATTAGTACAGAAAAGCAACAAGCAATGGAAGATGTTAGCAGATTGAGAAAATTAGTGGAATGACATAAAAAAAACAAAAAAAAAAACAAGCAATGGATTTTTTTTACATGCAACAACTCAGGGTACATGTGAATACAATTAAGTAACATACAATATCCCTCAAAAGTATAGACACTAAAAGTTAAAATGCAGGGATTCTGTTACGCAAACAGTGAAACTAAGATAAGACCTGCTTCAAATGTTTTCCCGTCTGTACCATGATAGACGGTTAGGTAAGAGGTATTTAAAAAGTCCTGCTGTGTTGTGTACAAGGAAATATTAGACAATACTGAGGAAATAAATGTAAACTTTTGAATTTGAAGACAGCTTTAAAACTAAAACAAAGCAAATAAATAAATAAATAAATAAATACATTTTGTTGATAACCATTCTTAACCTAAAACGGGAAGCGCTTAGTCTGATTTACAGCCTAACAAGAGAGAAAAAGTAAATATACCCAATTAACTTTAATTAGCTATTTAATCCAACAATGATACATTTATTGCATTTACTGTTTTGTTCCAGCTGAATTTTATATGACAAACAGTATGTTATATGAAAGATGAAAACAAAATTGTAAAGAACAAATCTGTTTATCTCGTAAAAATCTGCCCTTTAGGGGTGAGTATACATTTGAGACTCACTTTTATAAAAAAAAATACAAGACTGATGCAATAAAGAGATACACTTTGACAAAATCAACTGATTAGGTTTGATTAAATAACCAGAGATGGAGCAGTAGACAACGTCTTGTCTGGTTTATTTGACAGTGTGGGATCATCACACATAACTCTTCCTCCAGTTTGCTGTTTGGATCCCTCCTGGTTGTCTGGATTTCATTAACAATATGGAAAATTGTGCTCTTCAAAGGGAGCTTGAATTTCCTGTGGTAGGGTGGAAGAGGATAGGCTGGTATCGAATGGCCTGCTGGATTGAATTTAGCAAACCTGAAGACCTGAGTGCAGTCGAGAACACGGGTTGGTATTCTGCTTTGAATTGCTTTAAGATTGTACATTAATGAGACAGACCGTCAAAATCAAAGTGGTTTCTTTTTACTGCACGGTCCAGTAAAAAAAACAAAAGAAAAACAGTTGAATCAGTTTTGAATTCTGAGTGCTTTTAGTAATAAAGGTTCGCTTGATATGAAAACACACGGGGTTGTGTAGTTAAGGTTCAAAGCAGCCTCTCTGAAGTAAATATGACATAAAGCAGAGCATAGATAGATTATATCGTGAGTTTATATTTGGTTCCTGCTGCTATCCGCAGCAGAAAAGAGGCTCTGACATGAAGAAAATTAATATAATCTTACTTTGTAGCAGGAGGCTCCTATTTCATTCTTTAAATTATGATCTCTGGCTGGAGAAAATGCATCTGCTCCAGACTGGACCTATAAATCTGAAAAGTGTACCCATATCGTTCTGGAATATTGTTCACCTTTCCCCTTCTTCTGCTCCTTTTGCCTCACCTTTCGCTGATGTCCTCAACTCGGTGGCCACCAAAGGGAAGGAAACTACTGGAATGGGAGTAAGAGTTGCTTGGAGACGCCGAGCTGGAAGAATGGTCTTTGTTATTCTGCAGCGAATGTCTCCGGCTCCGTCTTCTCTCCAGGCCCCGTCTCTCATTGGTACCACCGACGCTAGCTCTGCGGCGGTCCTTCCTGCCACACGGAGGCAGCTGGGCTTCGTCGTCCCCGTCCTCGTGGCGAAGAATCGTCTGCATCAAAATGTCATTATAGTTTAACAAGGTGACGAAACACTGGCGATGACTCGATACCACTATGCTGAGGTGTGGGTATTTGTGTTCAGCGAGTGACTTCTTACCTCATAGATGTTGAACTGTTCAACAAGATCAAGGTCAGTGCCCTTTCTGCCCAGGTGTCTCCGGGCCGTCGCTTCAATACCTTGTTCCTCAAGACAGTCGACCATGTCGTAGTAGGAGTCCTGATCCGGAAGGGCTGCCAGAGTCTGAGAAAAAATAAAAAATAAAAAACAGTCGGTTTGAAACGAACCACTAAATGACATAAACATGTCAGGGATATTTGCTGCTTTGTCAGACTTGTTTCTATGAATTTATTTAGCCACATTTATTGGGCACTGAAGTTGAAATAGGAATAGCTGTATCTGTAAGAGTCTTCTGACAGACAAGAAAAGAGCAACAGTACTTAAATTGTTTGAAGTAGTTCACATTAACAGTTGAGGTAAGCTTAATGGTGTCAAAGTAAACAAAGGTTTTAAAAAGTTAATATCTTTCATCATAGAGGAATGAATGACAGTCATTTAACAGTTTAAAGTCCTGACTGGTGGTCTCTCCAGGGTGACCAGCCCTCTCACTCATCTACAGCTGGAGAGGGGCACCAGCACCCCTCCCGACCACAATGTGATAAGGGTGTGAGGAAATGAATGGATGGAGTTTAAAGTCCTATAAATGAGCTGCCAGAAAATCTTGCTGTTGGAGCATAATGCTGCTCTTCCTCCGCCTGTTGCTGCACACTACCGATCAGCTGACTGAAAGGAGGCCACGTCTCCTGTTGCTCAAATGCAAGAAAACGCAATCCAGAGATATTTCTAGAGAAAAACAACAGACGGTCATGGTTGTCGAAACTAATGGAGGAGCCCTCATTATTCTTGCCATCTGATGTAATCTGACAGAGGTTGTGCACAGACAAGTCTTATCTCATTACAGAGTGAATGCTTCTTTGCAGGAAACACAAACTCTGTCCTCATTTTGATAATTCCTGAAAATGTTAACATTTGATCACAATCTATCACCAGGTGGAGACAGCAAAGCACACAACATATCAGGAAAATTAATGGTTTACCAATAATAATTAAAGTTGTATTGACGTACCTTATTAATGAGCGTCATGGCAAACACCAGCAGCTCCGTATCCACCCCATCCTTCTCCTCCAGGATTTCCATGACATTTGACCAAAGTTTTTTACCTGTACCACCAATGTCATGCAAGGGTTAATGCACGATGAAACCCAAATAAAAACATCTGATCATTTACAAAGAAGGTGGGGGGGAAAAAAAATCTATACCGATCCATCTGTCTGTTACAGGGCAAAAAAAAAAAAAAAACAGTATAAAGACAAGTCCGACCAAGAATTAAAAAATTATATTTTGTAGCTTCAGTCAAAAGACAAAGCATCGGTGACCGTTTTCTGTATTGTGCTCAGCCTTTAAGTCGGTTACTTCTTCTCATCCGGAGCTTGGAGAATCATGTTCAGTCTTCCTCTAACCCTCAGTAGCAATGGTTTCACACGGAGGACAGACTGACGGATATCTGACCCCTCCACACAGAAGGCCAGCCCCGGCTGCTCGCTCACAGGACAATGCTGAGCTTTTAAAGTGAGTTGATAAAACTTACTTAAGGCGTTAGTTACAGTTTGTCGAACAAGGAATAGTTGATGTAATCACCTTCGCTGTTTTTTTGTCATCAGTTAGAAATATATTTAAAAAAATTAAGATCTTTTTTTCAAACCAATTATTCGGATTTTGAGGTTTTTTGGCTGTAACAAATCCTTCATCTTCATGGCTTGTAAAATCCTTTAGATTCCTTTTTTTATATTATGTTTTTCTGCATAAGAAAAACACAAGGCAGGCTTCAACCAAATGTCTTCAGATTAAGAAAACAACGTATTACTGGGCTTTAAGATTTATTACAGATTTTTGGCTCACTCGTCATTGTCATGTGTATGCATTGTGTTCCTGCTGCTAAAGCTGCTAAGTACACTCTAAGAAATCAGTCATGTTGTCTATTTGCTACATTTAATACCAGCTGGAGGAAACTCTTAGAACGGACCCATACTTGATTACTTACTCATACATCTGCCACTGTTCAGACTATCAGCAGCCTGTAGTATCAGTTTCCCTTTTTTTAAGGAATTTGTGTACACTTAAACTAAAATGAAAGGAAATTTTAAGGACAAACTATAGATATGTGTCTGACAGTGCGTTCTGTCTACACTTTCTTGCTTTTTTTCAATCTTTCTGGCCCCGTACCTCCTTTGGTATCCACAGTGTTCACAGCCTTTATTAGTAGGGCAGCATTGCTTTCTGTGTACTCCACAAACACCAGCAGCAACTTGAGGGACGTCTTCACCACCAGACGAAACTATTAAAAATACAAAGTGGACAGCAGGCACACAATTCAAAGAGGGAAGCTCAATATTGATACATTGATAGCTCTAAAATCAACTTTAGACATTGCTGATATCCATTAATTAGCATTACCTCAACATTCATGAATGCTTTGTGTTATCATTTTGTCTGAGCGCTTTCCTGTCTGGACAGTCAATTTTCATAACTGTGACAGTGTGAACAAAATACTGCATATTTAAGAATATTTGGATACAACACCAATGTGGAAAATATTTAAAATCTGGTGAAAAAAAAATATACAATTAGGCAAACTTTTAAACATCAGTCTTGGCATAACAAGACAGATATTTACATATACTTTAGTTTAAAACATCAAAAAGTCAGGAAAGGATAACGTAATTGCTAATTTCAACAAGCTGAAAGGAAGAATTGACAGAAAAGAAAACAAGAATAGCAATGAGTCACCTGTGATAATATGACAAACAACTCTATGATGGATCTAATAGGGGATTTTCATTAAAAGCAACAAAGAAGAAGCCGAGTTCTCTGCCATAATTCACATAAAATGGGTAGTAAATAAGATCTATGGTTCCTCAAGCAATTTGGCCACAAGGGGGCTGAAGCACCATAATGTCAGGAAAGGACTGAATCCATTTGGACATCGTGATATAATCTGTTTTTAAGTGCTCTGATGAGATTACCTAGGTGAGACTGTTGCGATGACATTACAGAGCTTACAATCTCTGAAGGGAGTGGAGATCTTTTCAGGGCTAATGGTTGCATTCGTTTTTACCTTTGATCCAGCCAAGGTGTAAAGCCACTGGACTGTTTCATTGTGAGATATGAGCCCGTTCATCCCATCCACGTACAGCATTATCTGGCCTAAAGCTACAGAGAGACAAGAGCAGAGGACGGATTAGATTATAAAAAAAGTGTTTGTACAGGCCTTAAAAAGAATGACTCTTTCCTTGACACTTCATGTGAAAGCGATATAAAGGTCTACAAAATCTGTAAATCAACTTGAGACTACATACTGTCAGTGTGTGGGAGGCTTCACTAGGAAATGTCAGGCTTCAGAAGAAAAAAGATCATAATGTTTATGACCAAAGTTAGATAGGCTAATACCTTTTGTCTAGTAGCAGTGAAAATGCCATTTTGCCTCAGGATGTTAACTTGGAGCAGAAAGATTGTTTGCTGCAATGGCAAATGAGCCTGAAGCTTATTTGGTAGTGTGCTTATTGTAATTTTTCTATTTCAAAGACAATCCTTTACCTTCCTGGCTGACGTCTAGAGAGGTTGTTTTAATATTTTCAACATTACGTTCTTTCCTCATCTAACGAGAAATCTAATGATGGTCATTACGAACAAAACTGTTCAGTATTGGTTTCTCAAGATGACAAGACATGTAAAAAATGTAATCTTTGTCTCAAATAGTATTTGTGAACTGTAATCAGCTTTTTTTATGTTCCCCCTGGAGAAATGGCTTAAAGAAATAAAGAAGACATAAATACTTAAAACCATAGCAGACGCTTGTGTTAAAAGTTTATATTTTACAACAGTGCTAGAAATATCTAAGGAAAGAACAAACAGCATGAATGATGCATTAACTGGCTTAAGAGCAAAGAGATTGTATTTAAAGTGTAACATTTTTGGAAGGCCTGTTTTTGGGCTGGAGTTTCAGCTTTGGGGTAAAACACGATGGAAATTCTCTGTAAATCATAGACATGTCTGCAAATACTGACATTTTGTAAAATTGGGGTGTTGCAGTAAAAAAAAAGAAAAAATCTAGATTAAAAATATAGAAGTTCTTAGCTTAATATTAATAGCAGCTCAAAGTGAATGACCAAATGAAAGAAACATTTAATGTTCCTCAAAAACAGAACAATGCAATCATTTCTTACGCAGTTTAAAACGCTTTCTCATGAGACCTCCTGCTAAAAGCCTGCAGTTATGATACATATCCCTCTGCGTTCCTCATGGCGGGTTTGAAAATCATGTATCTGCTGTAGATAAGCCAAAATTCCCAGGTGCAGCTGCTGTGTGTACATCACGCATGAGAGCGAGCCCGGATCCATATCTCTGTGTGTTTACGCATGCTGATGGCTCTCTGGAGCAGCGGCCGCAGAATTTCATCTTTTATCAATAAGGGGTCAGTTCGCCCCAACGTGTCGGACGAAAACGAAAAGGTTCATTCCTGATGCATGCTCTGCAGCGAGGAAAACAAAACTAGATTCGTCAACAAACGAATGCAGGAACAGCTGAGCCTGCATGTTTCTTTTCAAAATCCATACCTGCAATAGGATCGCTGTGCAGACTTTTATCTCCTGCAGGCACCTGTAAAAGGTATCTGCAGAAGTGCTCTGTGGTTTTTGAGGAATGTCCAGAGCAAACAGGAGTGAGAAAACAGAGGTGGCCTTAATGAGGCTTTTAAAAGTGCCATTACACGAAGCTGCTGACAGATGAGACTTTATCTGGTAGCCACAAAATGAAATACCTTTCAGATCATTCTGACATGTTATCATAAGACGTTAGTAAAAAAAAAAAAGAAAAAAAAGAAAAAAAAAGAAAGAAAATCTAATAGATAGAAAGTGGCTGAATTTCTGACTTAAACATGAAGCCAAGTAAAAGAAAAACGAGAACGAATATATTGCGCGTGGATTTTATTCAGTGAGACGCAAAATATATGCAAACTGTTAGAAACCACAACAGAACCCACATAAACATTACCTTTTTCCTCACATGTCAAAAGTGCTGCTTCATGAAAGCCTTCGTTGCTGGAGGTCACTTATGTACAATTTAATGTAAAGCTCCAAAAACCACATGAAGTTGAACAGTCATGGCGAAATCACACTGCAACGGTTTAAAGTAAACTGGATTGCCCTTCTCTATAAGGATAATATCCACGAGCACAGAGAGGAAATTGTCTATTCACTTTCTAAATGGTTACCAGTGCAGACAGCAGATGGAGTTGGTACACTTTGGCAAACTAACCTGTATCTAATAGTTATTCTGTGTAAGTTGATCTAGGCTATAATGTTTCTTTTTCCTTCAACTCTCCCTGAATTAATAGTTTGTGGAACAACCTTTTACTGCAACGACAGCTGCAAGTGTTAAGATGGAAATTTGTGCCTGGTCTTTTTTTTTTTTCCCAAAATAGCCCCAACTGTCAGAATAGATGAAGAGCTTTTGGGAACTTATATTTTCTAAGTCTGTAGAAGCTAAATTGGATTCAGGTTTGGACTTTGATTGGGTTCTTCTAGCCTATGAATGAGCTTTGAGCCCAACCAGTGTAGTTTTGGCTGCGCGTTTAAGATCGTGGTCTTAACGATCCTCCAAAGTAGAGGATCGTAGGAGAATCTCCAACTTAGTCTCAAGTGTTTTGCAGTCTCTAGTCTAGGTTTTATGTGGATGGCCATGTATTGGTAGGTCAGTAGTTGTTCATTTTCGGACGGTGGGTTGAGCAGTGCACCGTGGGCTGTCCAGCGGTTGTGACATCAGTTTATAACCTAACCGTACTCTAAACTTTTCCACAACTTTAGTCATCATGACGATGATTTGTTCACTAATCTCTTCAATAAATCTCACAGCAACTCTATTCAATCCTCAATGATTCAAGGTAATGTAAAAAGTTTCTACCTAAGTAAACCCAGAAGATCGCTGCGAGTTATTGATACATTGAAGTTTGTCGTTGTAATATGTGTGTGAAAATGTGAGAAAGTTTAAGGAGTACCTTTCAGTGACACATAGTAGTTGCATTAATGGAAACGTACAGTTACTGTAACATAAAAACCAAGCTTTTAGGCAAGATGAGCTACATTTTACTGAAACCCAGCTTCAGTGACAGTGTTTAATGAGAAGCTTGGTCTCTGCTGATCAGTCATTTTATCTCAGTGGGAAGCATTTTTTTTTCTTCCTTTCTTGATTGATTGATTTAAAACTTCAAAAGGTAACTGCAGACCTATGAACTGTGGGAGACATAAACTGACCTAGAATTGAAAAAGAACTCCAAGCTTAAACAACCGAGGTCTGATGGAAGTGTTTCTTCTGGGCCTCTCCCTCTCATAAACCACAGCAATTATCTTCCACAGCCTCAGGAATGTGCAGGAAGGGCAGCTCCATGACCACTGCCGAGGTGAGAAGCACACTGAGGTCTGGGAGGCTGGACCATCTCAAGCGAGCAGAGTCAAATGCAGATTCCCAACAAAAAAAAACTCAAAGTTTACCTTTAAAGAATCAGCTAAGCAGTGAAATGTGTTGCTTGCACTTGCCACTTTGGTTTCTCTTGCATTTTAAATAAAATGGGTCAGCCAAGCTGGCTTGTTAGGGCACAGCATCCATTTTCCCAGGACTTTTGGTTACAGGCCAGTTCTCCATCCAGGCTAATGCAACTTAAATCCCCTTATCTTATTTATTCTGCTTTAGTGAGAAGCTGGACTCACATTTTTAATTTTAGCACTCCATATTTTCAGAAGTTATTTTTGCTTTACGATAAGATCCAGAAAAAAAACAAACAAAAGGTTTTCAGGTATAGTTTGGTTTGGTTATCTTTGTATAATCAGAAGAAAAAGAACTTATGCAGAAGTAAAAGACGGATTAAACTAACTATGCTGATTTAAAATGTGCATTATTTAATCATTGAGCTAAACAAAGTTTATTAAATGTTCAGAGTAAGAGTTATATACAAACAGAAGACTTTATGACTACTAATTTGTGAAAAGGGTTGCTTGTGGTAATGAACTTATGGAAAAAGTCTCAGTTCTCAGCCCTGGAGTGCTTTATAGTGTTTTCTTAAGCTATATTTCATGGCTTGCCTCTTCATGGGGATTGGCAATAGTGCTGACTGACCTTCAGGGCTGTTGTTAGCCACATACAGCAATAAAAACCCATGAACATATTATATAGTTGGTCAAATTACAGCTTAACCCTAAGACTTGTAAAAAAAATAAAAAATAAAAAATAAAAAAAATGCTGAGACACTAGATTGATCTCCACTGATGCAAAAATAAAAAAAAATAAATAAATAAAAATATATAGAAGTTATGTTCAAAGAGACATTCCCCTTGAATGATTTTAAAAGTTTTTTTGTTTGTTTTGTTTGTTTGGTATTTACTTGGATTCTTTTTTGTTTAATTTCTGAAGTTAGCTAAAGCAAACCTGATGAATAAATTTACCAGTAAATGTCATTTCTGCGCATTGGCATTCACTCTCCAATTTGCAACAAATATTATTAGCTATATTATGTTGGGTCTTGTAGACACTGGGATAGAGAAGATGCTTCGAGAAGTGAAATATCTGAAAGAGAAATTCTGGGTTGTAGCAATTTGAGGTTTACTGACATTAGAATCAAGACTTATCTCAATTCAAACATTAATTTTAAGTTTATTGTTTTTGATGGGTTTTAATAAAGCTTATGGTTTTACTCATTTGTTCTTGCATTTTAAACGTTGTACGTCTGTATGTTTGTTTTGTAAGCAACGTCCAACTAGATATACACTACAAATTGGCTAAGGGTGTAAACGTTTTAGTCCGTTCACACCAAAAACTTGTCACTAAAAAGAACCAGTGAGATCAGAAATTTGCTACAGCAAAATGTCTGAAAGTATATGTAGAGAAGCTTTAACTAGTGTTTGCAGTCACACAATCTAAGGTCAAGAAACAAAGCCAAGAAACATTATTTGATGATTATGTTGAAAGCTGACACGTTTCCTTTTGTTTCTGACATTTTTCCTCACTGCGTTCAATGCCTCCAGGCTAAGGTCTGATTTAGCATCTGAGGGCCATAAAAAGACAGGTTTACAGCTCGGCTCTTATTGTATATGATCTGGATTAAGACACGGTTGTGGACTGCCTTCTATTTGTTAGTCAGCTAATCACCCAGACCATTAGAGCCAGACAAAGTGCCTCTGCCAGAGCAATTTCAGTCACCGTGCCGTCTGCCAGACTTGCACTGAGCCCCATAAAGTAAAACAACTGGGGGATACTTTCATTTTCAGGCGTGCATGTATTTGGCATCCGATAAAATTTGGTGTAGGCCCCTAATCACAAACACAATCCCCGGAGACAAACAAACAGAGCTAATGGGACATTAGCATTAAGTAAAGCAAGAAAGGCTCTCTGATATTTGGCTGAGTAAGCACCGCAAACATCATGAACGGCAGCGCAGAGGAGGGCAGATTAGTAAAAAAAAGAGGGGAGGAAAAAGATTTTTAAATACTACTTTGTCTACTTCTATCCCCTCTGTTATAAATAGTTGCAAATGTAGAGGTGTTATTGTCCTAAACAAATGATAAATGTTGCAAAGAAAATAAAGAAATAAATGAACAATGAACAGCTGGGCTCTTTGCCAACAAATGAGCTTCTGCATTCCATCCAAACAGGACAGACTTTGGCAAACTGCATCACATCCACCCACTTGTAAAGTGAACTGAAGGATGAGCTGTGATAAACTCTTACCACTCTTGAGGGGATTGTGATGTGATTCTGATTTTGGTCACATGCATGAATCCCAATGTGAATCTGATGTAAAGCTCATTCAAAAGATTCTGCGCTTTGGATGTTGTGTTAACGGCAGCATGTATATTGTTGCTCGAAATGATGGTGATACTGAAGTAAAAGCTTGATGTATTAATAGAACCTAAAAAGACTTATCATGAAATAGTTCTATTCTGAATGGTTTCACAGTAAAACCAGGCTCTGAAAAGGAACTGGAATTCCCCAGCCAGTGGGTTTGTTGAGTTTGGAAGATATCTACAGATCCAGGGAGAAAACTAAGGGGAGGCAGAATATAGGTCAGGCAGGTGGGGCTGAACTGGGTCCAGATGCAAGCTTTTTGCTCATATGAGGGCCACTGTGGTGTGATTCAGTGGGAGTGGCATAAATAAGCTTTATATTCGAGCACAAACACATGTACTCTTTTGTTTTAGTGTTAATAAATATACAACAAGGGAGTAATAAATACTGTAATTATAAGCTAAACTACAGCATATTTGTTAATTTTAATGTAGCAACGTTTTTGTCAATTTTGCGCTTGCTTTTAGCTCATGTTTGGTTAGTTTATTTAATGGAGTCAAGTTTATTAATTGCTTGTTTTGTTGCCGTGCTTGTAATTTTGCTTTTGTTTCTATTGAAGCAGGTCTTTCTTGTAAATCAGATGTTGGATATCAGTGAGACAAGCCCTACAATTAGGGTAAATAAAATAAAAATAAATAAAATAAAATAAATAAAATCAGTTTTCAAAAAAGTTTATTCAATTTACCCAAAGAATAACGCTGGAAGGAAAGAAAAATATAGGCGGTGCACCGCTGAGAGTTGGGACGTCAACAGCTGAAACCATGAGAAACTAAATTTCCTCTTTCCGAATGGAGTCCTTCCTGTCAGCCCAGGGGAGAAAATTAACAGACAGGTACCTTTTACGAGAAAAACTATAAACTTAGAAGCTATAAAATGAATATTTTATTGCATGAAGCCGAAGTTTTATTTTAAAAGTCAAACTTGCTGAAAAACAAAACAAAAAAAAAAATCATATTTCCACATTTATTTTATTTTTAATTTACTTGTAAAAGTTGATAAGAGCATCAAGGAAGCTTACAAGTAGTTTTCCTGGAGTATAAATATGATAGTACAAAGTGATATGTTTCTCCAAGTCACTGTTCAAAATGGGAAAGATGAGAAAACATGCGCTTTTTCATACAGCTCAAACCATCTCAAACTGGTTCTTAAAATGGCGAGTTCCTTCACTGTAAAAAGGAATAAGTGGATATTACTTTAAAAAATTTGTAAACTTGTTGCCTCAAAAGAATTAAGTTTTCCAAACTTAAAAATGTTAGTATGTGAAACTACATCTTAAATTTACACAACTCAACTAACTTGTGCAATTTTAGTGACCGTAACTTAAATCAACTTAATAAATCTGAGTATGTGGTAATCAAACAAGCAAAACCATTTTTTTTAACGAGAAACTGTATAGAGAGAAGATGCTTGCTTGAAACAGTCTCAGCATTCTGCTTTTTATTTATTTTTCAACTCAATCTTTGACAAAAAAGCAGAAACAGAGCAGGGTGCTCATAAAAATGAACATAAAACTCACTCATGGTCCAGTTTCATTTATCCAAATGCAAATGCTAAAAAACTGGTTAATAAGAGCGGTAATGTTCTGAAAGTAGCCTCAGTCTTGATGAACCCACGACACAGATGAAGCGTTGGAGTCTACGTTTTCACCCTAAACATCTTAAAGCAAACAAAAAAAGTGCTTTAATAAGCTGCTGCTGCTGGTGGCGCAATGCATTGTGCGATTCCTTGTTGGCCCATCCCTGCTGTCACATATAAATCAATTGCCTCAAAAGAATAAATTATTGCAACATATAAAAAGAAATAAAGTTATATTGTGTGATTTAAGTATTGAAAACTTCAAATAACTTGATAAATTTTGTTTAGCTGCACATAAACAAAATAGCAAAGACATCTTGACACTATAAACTTCTCCATGGTAAACTATATTTTTAAGCTTAAGTGTTATTCAAATTCCTTTTTTCTGCCCACATCACCAACAGAAGCATTATTTTGTCAACCCACACATGTTAAAGAAACGTGGCGTCATTAGTGAATATTTTATTCTTCATCAGCGAAATTGGTTGCGCAAATGTTCAAAACTTTCTCTTCAGTTTGCAGGTTAGCTTGAGCTGAAATGGAGTTACGTCTGGGCACGTCCTTAACTTTAAGTGTGTTATGAAGCTCATAAGCTCATGTACACACATGTACACACACGCATACACACGTGTAAGGTTAAGGAAATGACTCCACAGGGCGTAACTAAGACAGAGGCCTAGAAAAGGAACCGGAAACTGTTGTCCGGTGCCATCTTCTCTGTTTCCCATAAGAAGCATGGTGATGGACCAGCGCTATAACGGTAAACTATTTGTCCAAAACAATGTTATCACTTATTTGGCTTTATTAAATTGGACTGAAGATTTCAACTCTGTTTTCATGGTCATTCAAGACGATTCCTCCAAAAAAACAAAAAACAAACAAAAAAAAAGAGTCCAGGGCAATAAGAGTTAACCCTTTGCAGTCCAAAATCATCATCACTTTCAAATAACTTAACATTTTATGCGTTACCTCAACTTTAATAGATTACGTTATCGAGCATTTTTTATCCAAAAGTTCACATCGCTTGCTCAAGATGAGTACAAACAACAAGATGATAAGAATTAAGTTACGTTCACTTGAACTCTCTTATTAAACAGAATGTTTTGTTTTACAGTGCTCCTTCCACAGTCAACAAACCTGAATGAATCTTTAATGTGCTGGAACAAGAGATTCATATCACAGATGTACAGCCAACAAATATACTGCAGCTTTGTAATGTTACATGTCGATATGTATCTCTGAGGGAACATTTCAAACAACTTGTTGAGTCTGTGCCATAAAGAATTAAGCCAGCTCTGAAAACAAAAGGGGGTCCAATCTGGTACGAAGCATTGTCAGTCAAAACAGAGCAACATGGACTCTTTAGGTCAAGACTGAGGTATTCAGGAGTTTTAAATGTATGCAAAAAATCTGCAAAAGACTGGGTGAAAAACCTGCATGAAACCTCCAGAAAAGTTATGCTTCTAGTACCACAATGAGAGCCTGGCAGGAGACCTCGGCCTTGTTCTTCTCAGCATATCTGGTGAACTTATCTTCTCCCTTACCGTCGGCCCAGCCTAATCACAAAAAAACAAGTAACTGATCGTAGTAAAAACCTCAGCACGTATCCGTACCTACACATTTGCACGAAATCCACACGGAACAGCTCAGACCGAATGGAATTGTTTATCCAGACGATGGGACATCGTAAAGGTTTCCCCTCCAGAGCAGACGACCTATAACACAGCCAGACAACGCAATACGCGCTGTTTCCAAGAACGGCTTCCAACGCCTCTGTTACCTCAACTGTGCCTGGGTTTTCACTCAAAGCGAGGTAGTCAAAACAATGATCCAGATTCTAAATTAAGAGCACTAAAAAGACCCTCTAGTATGTAACGGTATACTGGAAAAATGTGCTGTTTTTTTTTCACATGATCACATTCATCTGTACACATTCGAAGCCAGCCTGTAATCTTAGTTCAGTTTATCTGTTGAGTATTAACATGGAACATGTGACAAACTGTGATTTTTGCTGGGTTTCTTTAGACATCTCAGCACAAAAGAGGTAAAACAGAAAAAAAAAGAAAAAAAAAAGAAAACACAGCTGGTTCAGCTACTATTTGTAGGAGAGAAGAAAAATTGTTTGTTTACTGTGAACTTTTAGATCGCACACAATCTTGGCACAGGGATGAAAAAGCAAAGCGCAGCTGTGTCACTCCTCAACCTCAGTGACATGCCACATGTACAGTTTGAAGCACTATGTCCCGGCACAGACAAACAGCAACAACAACAACAACAACAAAAAAGAATAAAACATATCTAGTCTGATGTTTTTACATGCACTCAAAGTTTAGCAGACATGGCTGCCTGTGAATATCTCTGGCCAAAGGCGAGACCGGGATGCGTTGCTGGGAACAGAGATCCACATCCCAAACGTTTTAGGAGGCAATGAAACACTCGACTGGAACACAGTCCACATCGATGCTTCTCTGCAAACCTCCAGTCACAAAGTAGGAAATCACAGCCATGATAGAACAGCCGTGTCATCAGAAACAGGAGATCTTAAAACAGTAGCAGCAGCAGAGGGAGAGAGAGAAATATACACACCTCACAGGAGCGAAGAAGACAGGATGAGATAAAAGCATAAAAATGAAAAATATGGCCATAAATTATTTCATAGTTATACTTCTGGATCTGGCTTGTTCACAACACAAGTCCTATCTGTTAAAGCTATAAATACTACATTTGCAGTACAGTGTAAAGCAGCAGATGAGATATGGCCTCCTCGGCATGACAATTTATGGACATGTTTTCCAAAAATGTATCCAAGATCGCTCCGGTTCAAAGCTGTGAAAGTATTTGACCCAAAACGGATTTCTTTTTTTTTTTTTTTTTGGCACACTTATGTGTTTCAGATTATCAATCAAATACTAATAGCAGACAAAGATAATCTGAGTTTATACAAAAAGGTTTTCAAAAAATAATTGAATTTTTTGGGTGAAAAAAGTGATACACACCAACCTAGCATGATATAAAAAAAATATATAATTGTCACCGTTGTGATGTAATGAATTAACTATCAATAAACAGTTTTTGTGGTTCGATTTCACAAGTTGCGCCCAGGGCTGCTAACTGCAGAATCAAGAAAGCATTTAAATTAAACCCGTCTGAACATGTGATGGGCTGTTTGGCTGCTTCAGCACCAGGATGACTTGCCATGCTGATGGAAGGATCAATTCTGCTGCAGAAAATCCTGAAGGAGAATGTCCAGCAAATTGAATGTTTTGGTTTGGCCTAGTTAAAGTGCAATTTGGATCTGAATTACCTGATATGGTATGACATTAAACAGAGTGTTTATGCTAAAAAAAAACATCCAATATGGCTGAATTAAAATAATTCTGCAAAGAAGCGTGGGCTACATTTCTCTTAATGGCAACTGAGTTTTATAGTTTCTCTTGTTGTGTTTGTCTATCTTAAAAGTGTATTTGATGATCTGAAATATTTACATGGAACATAAACGCAAAAAAACAGAAAAAAAAAATCCTCCCAGAAAATTGTTTTTCACTGCACTACGAGAGTAAAAGAAAGGCGGCAGCTTCTCTAAATTCCCGTGTTTTAAAAAAGCTAATCTTTTCTTTTAATTTGTTTCCACTGCAGATTTAAGACAGCAGGCGCTTTGTCAACAAACGCATGCAAACCGAAGTGGCACAGGCTTTGTTCGGGAAAGCATAGCTAAAAACACAACTTAAAATGAAGAATGTCAACAACGAGCATTTCAAAGAAGAGAATAATTGCTTCAAGTCCATTGTAACTAGTGCTTCTTTAATCTACCCTTTTTTTTCCCCCTCAGTCACTCCTGTTTTTATAGAAACCAATTAAACATGGTTGTTGTTGTTATTATGTTTGTGTCCTTATGAATTGGGCCAATGGAACAAAGATTCAGGAAGAAACGCTGTTATCCGGCTCTTCCAGCCCATCTCCTTGTTTTGTTCTTGGTAATTAGTACCATAAGGCTTATTTTTCTCACCACAGTCAAAAACTTTAAGCTTCCTGCTGAAACCTAGCTGACCCTTTGCACAGGTTGCTTTTATTTTAAAGCTGTGAAAGCACTTACTGGGCTGTCAACAGTGATAGGTTACCCTGAAAACACAGTACATTTGGTACCGTAACACAAATGGAAAAGACAGAATGGCACAAAGGCAGGTGTGGATGCAGTGACTTGCCTTGCAAAATGATTCCAATTTAAGAACCTTGAACATTTCGTCATGTTACAACCAAAAACTTAAATGTGTTTTACTGGTATGTTATGTGACAAACCGTCATGAAGTAAGTAGGAAAATGAAACATGGCTTTTTTTAAATGTGCCATGCATTTTGTATTCAAACTCCACATGTCAAAACTTTGCAGTTGGATTTAGATGCTGCCATCACCAAGTTTCTTTTGGTGTTATCTGATCAGAGCAGCTCCTTCCAAGTGTTTGCTTTGTCCAGCTGCAAGTAGAGCTTCTCAGGGATTCTTCCTGCTGCACTTCCAAAAGGATCTAATAGTTGTCCCATCAACAAGATTCCTTCCCTGAATATGTGGATCTCTGCAGCCCATATGGCCACATGTTTTGGCTGATCATCTCGGTGAGAGACCCAGTCGTGACGACTCATTTTCAGTTTTTTATTAGGAGGCACTAGCAGTTTTTCATGTGATTTTTTTCCCTAATATTAAAAAAAAAAAAAGAAAAAAGAAAAAAATCATCATGCCGTTATGCACTTTAGCAAGGCTCCAAGGAACATTGGAGGAGAAACAGGCCCACAAAATGTCATTCTTTACTTTGCACCGGACATTTGAAATGTTTGTTGCTGAAAAAGCTCAGTTTTAATCTCTGACCAAAGTTCCATTGGAGTCTCCAGGTGAGACGATTCCTCTCTGTAGCGTGTAACTTCTAAACATGGGATGATGAAATCTCTTCAATAAACGATGATGCTACCACATTAAAATACGAATCTATTTTAAGGCTGTTTCCACATCTTTTTTCAGGGACGCAAAGCAGAGACTACGTGTTTTACCGCAAATGAGGACTGAGTGATCCAAATGAGGCGTCTCTGGGTTTCATAACTAATTACAAAGTTTACAGGAGAACCAGATGGCATTGGCACCTCTGAAAGAGTGACCTCACACCCTTACTTCTGGTGAGATGATAAAGGCGCGCAAACTCTCTCCTGAGCCCCCAAAAAGTTCAGGTCTTCAAGAGCTAAGCCCAGGTTTTGAAGGCCTCTGCCAGGTGTGAGGGGCCATGTAAAGGTCTGTGTGAGCACTAACTAGCCACAGACATCTCCAGGGGGCTTTCCCAAGACAAAATAACATAAAAAAGAAAGAACAGAAAAAACAAAAAGAAAAAAAAATGTGAAGAAGGGGGAAAAGTGTGGATTGCATAGAATCTCTCACAGATTTAAGACTGGGAACCTGTTCTTGTAAAAGGAGAGCAGACTGGTGTGCATGTGTGCATGTGTGTCTGTGTGTCGTTTCTAACTACAAAAGATCCGTAAGATTGAAGGAGCTTCATGGAAGAGAGCAAGATTGTTTTGTCGGGAAAGTTTTTTAATGCACACCAGACAGATGGGTTCAAGACTGCATTTTCTTCGCTTATCCTCTTTTTTTTTTTTTTCCCCCAAGGCTCAACTTGAAAGACATTGCAGAACAAACACCCACATTAAAGGTGACCAGTATTTGATACCATACAGCGATTTCTCTCCTCTCATGCCTCACTGTGCACGTGCGAAAAGTTAAGACGACTAATTTACTCCCCTGACCCTGTAGAGAATCCCTCTGACTTAGCTGCTCTTGGAAGTCATCGACAGCAGAGCAGTCAGATCTACATGCGTTTCTGACTCGTGCATGTGGGTCCCAGCTCAAACTCAGCTTGTGTTCTCCAAATAACACCCCACAGAGGGAGGGTGATCTACTATGCTCCACATTTCCTCAGCTTGTCAGCAGAAATTAGGTCAAGAGTTGAAACAGTTTAAAAATTCTTAAGGGAGAGTGTTTCTCATAGTGATGTAGAGAAACATACGGAAAACAGCAGTCTGTGGTGAAGACATAAAACAATAGCAACAGACTGAGTAGAATACAGCACCGTGAAAAATTACGTATACCCTTTGAACTTTAAAAACATCTAGTCGCTTTACTGGTGTTGCTTAATGTACTCTACTGGGATTTTATGTGATGAATTATCTAAAAGTTTTGCAGAAATGCAAATGTGTTTTAATCCAAACCACGGGTGTCCGGCTCCAGTCATTAAGGGTCGGTGTTCTCCCGACTTCAGATGTGCCTCTGCTCCAATATAGCTGTTTCAAATGGTCCGACAACCTACTCAGTTTGTCAGATATCTACAGAGGCCTGATAATGAACCACCAATTGATTATTTGTTTCAGATGTGTTAAGCTAGTAAAGAACAAAAACATGCAGGCCTCTGAGGGCCTGCATTGATCTAAACCATTTCATTGTTCCTCTTTATGTTCAGGGTTGTTTTCCTTGACCTTTTCCTTGGAAGGTGAGCCTCTTCCCTAGTTTCTAGTATCTTGCAGGTTTTCTTCCAAGAAAGTTTCCAGATATTAAAGGGATTTGGATACAGGCTAAAAGGTTCTGTCCTGGTTTCGTCTGTCCAGAGCATCTCCTTCTTCTGTGTCTTTCTGGGAGTCCTGACACTCTTCCATAAAAGAGTACCTAAACAGTTGTCCTGTCAACAGATTATTCGACCTATATTTTGGATTTCTGCACCTCTTCCAGAGTTACATGAGCCTAATAGCTTTGTCTGTGATTAATGCTTTCCTTACCATGGTGTTCACTTAAGGTGCTACGCCACGCTGCTTCTTCTCTAAAGTTCATTAAGAAAGTCCCTAGACCTTCATTTCATGACTGTATTAATACTGAGAGTACAGTAAATGCATTTGGATTAAAGTTTCTTCTAAAGTAAACTTTAGAAGTTAGTTAGGGTTAGAAACTTACAGAAGTTTACATATGGGTAGGAAATTAAATGCATAGGATGCTTTCCAGGTTTTTATTTGTAAAAATATGAAAATAATGTCTGATTTTGCTACGGACTTGTTATGGACTATTTTTGTTGGACTGTCACATAAAATCCCAGAACAGCATATTAACGTTTGGTTGGAATGTGACAAGATGTTTCACTTTTTTTTTCTTTGAATAGCCCAAAGGAAGGTGGTCTCACAATCTTCAGCCAAACTTCAGTAATAACTTGTGTTTGTGGATAAGTTAGTTTCCAAAAGCCAGCTGTTTTCATCCTCCATCGTGTTTTGTGTCATTTTGCCCGCTATGATTTATGAGTCTGAACGTGAGCCAACTCAGATGAAGCCTGAACCATTTCAGATCCGATTCTGGAGAGGCAGCCCGGGTCATGAGATGAACTGAGAATAATTGAGATGAATTGATCAGAATTTTTGAGACCAGTTTCAAATCCCCCCGTTTTTTTCTTTTCTTTTCATAAAGGTTAAGCTGCCAGCACAATTTCATCTGTTTCAAATTTGTCTGAAAGAACTATGATATATGTAGGAAGTATTTATCATTATCACAACATAATAGCATATTTCACATAAAATAAAATAAAATAAATGTATATACTATCCTACAGGTAGCAGACAAAAGAGTATCAATAATGTGTGGGCTGTAAAATAGCTCTAATAAACTTGCGGGTATCGCATTTAAGTGAAATGTGCAACACGGGGGTGAAAAACACTGTGAAAGGTGTCTGACCCATGTGATGGAAAACATTTGGCATAAGCTCATATTAAGCCAATATCAAACCTACATAGTTAATGAAGCACAGTCTAAAAGATCAGCGTAATCATGACAAAAAAGTGACAATAAAAGAAAGACAAATACAATAAATGGAGAGACGGAAAGAAAGAGAGAGAAGGCAAAGTGGAATTAGTTTTATGATCTGTAATATCCTGGCAGAACTTTATTAGACACTTAAGCATGTGTGACCTGCTTTTTTCACAGCAGGCTGTTAAATGGTAGTGACTTTAGAATGAAAGCTGTGGTCTTCAAGTATCCACGGACAGGGTGTCCTTCACCTCTTCAGCCTCCGCACAAATTATCTTTCACCTCCCCATCATGGGAGCCATAAATTAGGCAGCTGCTACATTTGGTCTAACCGAACCACGGTATCTGCAGCACACACTCGAGTGTGTTTATGTGCTTTAACTCTGCGTGTGTGTGTGTGTCTGTGCAAGAGGGTCATCAAGCACAATCATCAATTTACATAGTTTATATACACACATGTGGCTCTTGATGGGTTTATGGAAAGAAAAAGTTGTTACAGGGCTGATTAGAAACATCCTCGTGGCGAGGTAAGAGGAAGGAGCATCGTTAGTTTACTGGTGTACGTACCCCTGAGGATGTAATTCTGGTAGTTCTGGTCCGCTTCAGCGCCCACTTTGATCAAACACGTCAGTCCTTCAGCTACCACAAATTCGTGAACCAAATCTTTGTCATCCTGAAAAGAAAGAACAAGGAAAAAAGGAAGCTATTCAAGATGAGTTATTTATCAGTCACAATATGTCTGCATAGACATAGATTTCAGCCAGTGGACATAAATTACCCTCTTTTTCACAGTCACTATAGTATTGGGATTTTAAGTGACGCACCAGCACAAAGTAGTGTATAAAAGTGTAGACGATGGAAAATAATACACGGCTTACTTTCAGGTTTTTTTACGAGAGGAATTCTAAAAAAAATGAATCCCATTTACTGTAACACTCGAAAATAAAAGCCTATGCAACAAAAGTTGAGTTTAATTGCAATTGTAGCAATTGCAATTATTTGCATATTAATAAACACTTTATATTGATAAAAAAAAGAAACATTTTCAGTTCAAATTTGCGTGTGTGGTGTAAAACAGGGTGACCAAGAACACTATTTTGAACCAGACCCTACACAGGTATCAAGATATATATATATATGTACAACACATACAATAACTAAGGCAGCTGGTTGAATTGGATCCGTTTCGGTTTCACATCGCAAACTTAGCTTGTATTTTGTTACTGATGGTAAAACCACCTGTGTTTCTCACACCTGTTGGTGACTGCATTATTTAAGACCCAGCATCAGGTTTTCTGCAGGATTTATCGCTTTCTTATACATTCTACTGTTCAGATGGGAAGGGGAGGAAGGTAGCAATAAACACTGCGGGGTGGTCAGTGCTTCTTGCGTCCCTGGAGCAGGTCTAAGTGCTTCCAGAACATCTTTACCATATATCACCGACGGAGACTGCAGTCACTTGGTACAGACTCCAAATATACAGAAGTCCACTGAAGAAACAGACATATGCACATCATTTCTGAAATGAGCGGATTTCACGAGCGTTAATAACATCCCTCGGATATTCGATGGAGGTAACCATAGCGAGGAAACTTGAGGCATTCTGATCTATTCCGGTGCAGTCGAAGCGTCTGTTGCTTTTGTTCCCATATCGTAACCAGACCTCAAAAGGTCCGCAGCTGCCACGAAGGCAGACTCTCAGCAGCACAACTCTGCCTTACAAAAGCAGTACTGTTTCCAAGTGTGAGTGTTCACTGAATAATGTTTTCACACCACATATATCTCTTGCATTTTAATGGGTGAGCACGAACCGCTGCAAAAATTGCAAACGCGAAGCGCTGTGGACGGCGATGGGATCCTGCGAGATTTAAGTTAAAGGGAAATGTTCTAACTGTGCTTTGCAAAGAACTTTTTTCAGATTTTTGTCAGATTAAAGCCAGAAAACATGTTTCACTGGGATTTTATGTGTGATAGATCTACACAAAGTAGTGCACAATTGTGAAGTGGGAGAAAATCAGATAAATAGCTTTTAATTTAATTCTTGTTTCTTCAAATAACTTGTAAAAGCATTCCGTACTTTCCTATTCCATCCCTGATTGAATACTTTGAAAGATCTATTTTGCCTGCAACTGCAGCTGCAAGTCTTTTAGGAATGTCTGTCCTACCTCTGCACATCTAGTCCATTCTTCTTCACAACATAACTCATGTGCAGTCGGAGTGAATGGAGACAGCCATAAACATAAAGTATATTTTTCCCAGTAGGACTTAGGCCTGGCCTTTGAGTACATGGATGGACCATTCTAGCTCTGGATGTTGTTGTTTTGCCTCAAGGTGAAAGTCTAACCTAGCTTGAAGGTTCACCTTCAAACTCTTATCAACTCTGTCCAGTTTTTTTCTTGTCCTGCTGAAAAAAAAGCATCCTCACACCATGAGGCCTTGGTTGATGGTGTGTTCAGGGTTTTATTTTTCTGTCACACAGTGTTTGCATGCGAGTTAATTGAGTTCAATTTTTGTCTCATCTCACCAGATCTCTGTCGTTAACACGTTTGCTGTGTCTTCCACAGGACTGCCCTATCTGATCCGATCCATCGGAGTTCCCTGAACCCTTTGTGGCTTCTTTGTTGAATAACGCTCAACAATTTAAGTGACTTTAAGTGTCATGAGACACTTAAAGTCACCAGACATTTTAAACACCTGGTGATGTCTTCCTTGGTTTGCTATTGACCCATAGTCTTTCCATTTTCAGATGACATATTGAACATTATTGCATTGTGAGATGTTTCGTTCTCAACCAAACCTCAGAGGGTTTAATCGATCAACCGCATTTATACTGAGATTAAATTACCTACCTAATTTTACCTAATTACCTACCTAATTACCTACCTAATTTTAATTAGACTACCTAATTTTAATTGATGACTTCTGAAGGCAACTGGTTCCACTAAATTTCCTCTAACGGCATTAAAAGTAGAAGGGACTGAATAAATAAGCAATGGCAAATTTTTGCTTGTAAAAATATATAAAACGGCACACAATTTGAATAAAACAACCTAAAACGTATGGTGGCAAAAATGGCCAATTGTGTGTGGAAAATCTCAAGAGGTGTGAATACATTCTCAATGCACTGTCAAAGAACTAACAAATACTGAAGAATTACCTGAAAAATCTGCTTCAGCGAAAAAAGTGCCCTCCGCAGCTCCCGTCCTATGGAGTTATAGAGTTTTTCTGTGAGGAAAGAAAAAAAGAAGAGAAAGGTTAACAGCAACATTATCAGGAGAGGGGACTGGGAGAGCTGACTTCTCTTTAAACACCATGCGTTTTAGTACACTACAAGATGATATTCCCATAAATCACTTCCTCGTGTGAATGCAATGCACACAATATTGGACTCAAGCAGCTAAATACGAAAACTTTCCCACAAGGGGAACGAAGAAGGCATAAAAACAGTAGGAGAAGCTCAGACAACATCTGCAGAGAGTTAGTGAACAGAGAATGCTGCCTACTAACAAGGACCAATCTGCAATTTACTATAATAATAATAATAATAATAATAATAATAATAATAATAATAATAATAAT
>NW_006800192.1:801241-810735 GCF_000485575.1 Poecilia formosa | reverse complement strand
AAATCACGGAATAAGCTTTGACCACTAGCCACCACAATGACTAAGAAACAAGTCATGTATCTATCAGTTATGGAAACTGTACTGAGCAGTAAAGATACATCTGAGGAGATGGTTCAAATGATGACATTTTTTTCTGCAGATCCTCTGGCAATCCTTGACTCTGTGCAGTCTGCAGGATCCGCCAGGGAGTGGCAGTGTTGAGCACCAGGAAAGTGGCTTACTCATCACTGCTGTGTGAACACTCTCTGACTCAGCAAAACCTGCCAGTTGCTGTTGCAGACACAGCAGCATGCAGTGCATTGCAGTTTAATGCAGAGCAGCTGCAGGTCAGATTGTTCAGTCCTTAGTAAACTCTGCAGTGGCTCTTCTTTTTCATCTCTCCCCCCTGTCACATCCAAATTAACATCATCTACAACAACAGAGAAACAAATAATGCTGCAACAAATACAGTCTCTACACAAAGCATAAATAATTTAGAGAAAAACTGCTCTCGACTAAAACTTTAGAGTGAGAAATTCACACTGTTGACTGGATACATTTGGGACAGCAGAGCAACAGTCTCCTGTTCATTATTGCTGTTGGCTGTGTGAGCTGAAGACTAAATCCCTTCAGCTGATGAACTGAGACAAAGACAGGGCCAGGGTTCGCTACGCCTGCCAGTTTTGTGGCCAGACACTTTATGCTTCTACACACTCAACCAGACAAAGTAAAAACTCAAAGTTTGATGTCTCTGAGAGGATTTCCAGTGACACGCAACAGATTTCATAACACACATGAAGCCTTCCACTCAGTAAAAACCCTCTGCTGGCACTGTGACAACGTGCAGACTGAGTCACGATGCTAAAATAGTAACCTATTTTTTCAGAAAAGTCTGTTGTTATGAGGGCTTCTGCATTGTCAATTGCTGAGCAGAAACGACTGATGATCTTTGTCTCTGTATAATTGTCAAAGCCTGTCCAGTTTGTTGACTGAAACGAACATGCACCTCCATGCCATTAATCTAATAAGGTAAAATGTGCTACTCTTAGAAACGTTCGGGGCCACAAATAAATCTACAGTCTGAACGCAAAGTGCTGTGTTGGGAACATACGGAACAAACAGATTTCTGATATAAGACTGAGCTTGATGATTGAGTATGTGAGATTTTTAAATCGTACTCGCAATTTAACAGGGAGTCAATGAAGAAAAAGTAAATTAGGAGAAATAAAATGTCTCAAATTTATGTTCATCAGAAATCTTAGTGCAGTATTTTGGCTAAACTTAAAGCTTTTTCCTTTTTTTGACTTTCTGGTAGTAAAAATTACAGTAAGAAAATGTTCATAATACTAATCTTTTGCATTAAAGTCATAATTAAGGGGGATGATGAAGTGCCAAAGCGATTAGCTTCCTTTGTTTTTATTGGGTAATGTCCCTTACTAACCTGTTGCCTCACACTGCTGGTCAGGTGGCTGAAAGAAGGGTAAAATACTTTCTTTCACTTAAAAACAAAATAGGTTCAGTTGTTTGAAATTGAAACTTTGTGCAAAAACACCATTAAATATTAAGACTACCACATACTGATCTCAGTAAGGCGCCTCTGAGGTCATCTGAACTTATTCTGCATTTATATTACACAGATACATTACATATAGAATGATATAAACTGTACCAATGAGAGGACTGTTAGCCCTGTTGTCAGAGGAATTTCTTACCCCACATTTTCCTTTCACTAAACTTTCTATTATTGTTTGCACTCTAAGAACACCTAGACTATATTATGCTGTGTTCAATGAATCTATAAGCTGTGTTTAACTTTTTGGAATAAATTACTCAACCCCATTTTTCACAGTATCCTAATCTAATGAGATGCACCTCACCTGTATGAGGTTGGAGAGTATTGTTTTAATTCATTTTTCATACCAATATTGCACAGCTTTACAACGGTATCACCTGATACCGTACAACGGTACATCTTGCTCCAAATTTTAAGATCTTAATATGTTCTGCGTTCAGGGCTTTGTGTGGCTCCCTCTTGAGTAGATGAGTACTGGTCTTTATGGGGAAGTCACCCCGAATCACTGGCTGCAGCATCCTCGAGGAATAAATTCTGCAACTCCAGAGGTACTGTCAGGGCCAAACTGCGTGATGTTGGCGATTTATGTCTTTGTAAATAACAGGAAGGAAGCCTGACTGCAACTTTTCAGTTTGAGGCCCCTAACTGTGCAAGTTGGGGTCACATTGTAGTTTTAAAACATGCCATAAAACTGACACATCTTTGTGGTTGCATTTTTTTTTTTTTGGCTCACTTTTTATCACTAAAATCTCTTGCAACGTTATTATACACGGGGTTATAAAACTGAGGAGCATAAAAGTATAAAAATGTAAAGATACTGCACATATTTAATAAATCAAGACTAAACACATCTTATACTAGGCATTACCCTAATGCCACAAGGTTTTAAAATAACACTACTCCCTCCTGGAGGTCACAGTATAGCCAGCTCTATTGCTCTGAACCACAGGAAGACGACTAGAAGTTTGAATTAGGGGATCTTCAAACAGACAAACTCTCGGATCAGTGAAGTGGAAGAACACAGTAATAACTCTGGGTTACTCATCGCACCTTCACAACAAAAAGCGAGCTTGATTTGTGGTGATACTTAACCCCAACTTTAATCAGTGCTCCTTTTCTTCTAAACTGTTGCGACTGCTCAGTGTCCACGTGGACACTGGTCATTAATCAGTCAGCGGAAAAATTACACCGAGCATTGCTGAGGAGTCTGGGATGGTTCTGCTTGGCACATGAATCAACACTTGGGTTGCTGTTGAGTTCGACTGTATCCCACCAATGGGTTCCCTGTGAGTCCGTCAATCAGCAACAACGAAACAGACAAATTCTTCCATGTACAGCTTTGTTGCGTTTGTACAAAGGGCTTGTGCATCTCTACTTAGCCATGTAGTTTGGACTGCAATAAAACTGTCAGAAAGTTATTCGTGCCTCGCATTAAACGAAGCCCATCTGCAGGAACAGACAGTTCCTTCACTGTCCCCGTCCACAGTCCACACACTGATGTTCCTCCCAGAGGCCTGTGTTTAATGAGAAATAACTCAGTGGAGATTAGTTCCATACCACTTGGCACAGATATGCACCCAAAAGAACGGGCCCTCTCCATTTCCCTATTTAGGAAGAAACCTGGGAGCTTATTTATCCACAGGAAATGTTTGGGTCCCCAATCAACGTGCATATGAAACCATACTAAAAACTTCAGTCTCAATCTCTTACAACATTCACCATATAGTCTGGCATTGGGCAAGAGCGAGCTCAGAGAACAAAGGAAGACATGAAACATCAAGGCTGATTTTAATGTGATTTCACCTATTAAAGCCAGAATAGCTGAATAAACAAACTGTGACAGTCATGTAACTTTACACACGCAAAAACATACGACTAGCATTTCAACTGTTGTTTTCATCTTCCAGCCTCCAGTGATGCTGCTGATTCTTCATCACACCGACATGAGATTGTGAGGGTATATTAACCTTCAGCAAAACTACCACTGTTCCAGTGTGGTAAAATTCAAGCAAAAATTTTAAAATACATAAAATGACTTAATTGGTTTTATAAAAATAAAAAAATAAAAAAAAATGGACAGTGTATTACTATAATTAGGACTGAGCTAAATAATATACGTTGGCATCTGAATATGATAATGTAACAAAGCACATTGCAATGAATTAGATTGAGTAAAACCTGCAATATTTAGCTATGGTGATCTTTTTTTTTTTTTTTTGCCATGATGAAATGGAACAATTATTACTGCTGGTGTTCGCACATATATTGTCATAATATTGATTTTTGTAACTAAAATGAGTTTTATGAAAGCTTTTATTTTGACACACAGATAAGCAGTGATTGTTCTAATAACAGTCTGACACCGTCGACATTAACAGGTTAGTAACTGATGTTTTGAAATATCCAGCCCGAAGTTTTAATTTACACATGATACAGCACAACATTTTCAAAGATTCAAGTTTTACGTTTTGGTTTAAATGGTGAACCTTACAAATATAGTAGATGCATATTTGACCAGGTTATGTTTCTGGCCAGCTTGATTGTAGCTTGGCTCGTTATTATACTGTAAATCACTGATAAAAATTAGAATAACATTAACAAGATTGAACATGGTTTAAAGTGCAAAACTGTGAAATAAGCTTTAAGAGCAAGTTTGAAAATGTGGTCTTTTGGTGTAACTTGAAGTTGGTGACTGGTAATGACTAAACCACACAATTTCTTAGTGATGTTAGAAAGATTCTGACATAATCAAAATTAGTATGTAATTTTGATGAGCATCATGCTCAGTTTTATTAGAACCAAGTGCAGCGAAATGACTTTCCAGCATCTGGTTCTTTTGATGCATCATCCTTGTGCAACAATAGACTCTAGTATAATAGAGCATTACAGTAGGTACAGCTGGAGAGGTACAGCATTCAATTATTTATTAACAGAACAGTCATAAATATTATAGTAAAGTTTCTATCCACATGAATGTGCTGCGAATAAAAAGCTGTTGTGGTGAGTTCATGTCCTCAGGCAGCTCATGGCTTTGATGATGTTTAAGCTACTCCTAACAAGACAACTTAAAAAAAAAAGAAAGAAGTAAATCTGCACTGTGTTGCTTTACAGATACTGAAGTTCTGTGAATCCTATTCCAACAATTTCCAGATCCCTGTTTCAATTTTCTGAGTCATCGGTTGCTTTTTATTTATATTTGTATGCCAATCTGAACTGCAAACCTGTCCACATCCCTCATTGTTTGACATCTAACAAATTGTGAGAAATTGTTTGCCTTTCAGTCATTGCCTTTTTCATTTTACATCTTGAAAACTCTTTAAAATGTTTAGTTGCTCATCTGTTCACATGCCTTCAGTTCCAGGGAGTGCTATAAAATGAACAGGATGACTACCACTGCTCATGCATCGCGCAGCAGGCGGAACACATAAACCAAATCCGAAGCACAGCCAGGAAACCCACAAGGACCCCACTGGGGAGCAAAACCTCACGCAGACTGGTGTAAATTAAACTCTGTTTACTTTCTCTGCTAGATGTGTCAACCTAAAAGTACAGGAGGAGGATCTTTTACACACTACTGTGACGCATGTGTAAAATTTTTATTGTAATCCACAGTAAAATCAACAGCTTTAATGTAAGAGATGCTGAAATATGGATCCGACATTTTGCTATGTCAACGACAGGAAACAATGATCCAGGAAAGGGAGCTGAAAATATTACATTTAGTTTGGCGATTTTACTCCAATCACAAAATCGTATTATTGTGTGTAACTGCAAACCAAAGTAAAACTTTTGCAATAATACAAAGCAGTCAGCACTTCTCATAAATAAGGATTAACTTGGCCTTTATTATCTTACAAAAAAAAAAAAATCAAGTATGTTTGTAGATAAGAAATAAAGACTGGTATGACAAAATTCAACTTGTGTTCTCTCACTTTGTTACAGTGTTACTACATAAGGCACTGGTCCAACAAAGTATAAAACATTATCAATATTTAATTTTAAGCCACAGATGGACTGCAAGAAGATCAAAAACAGGTAAAATGTTGATAGCTTAAATAAAGTTACACCCCACAGAAATTGTATTTCTGTGAAATAAAATGTTCCGTGTTTAAGTTTGTGATGGTAGGACAGAAATATATTTTCCCGACATTCTTATGTCATCTGACAGTTTTTAGTAAAGATTTGCGTGCAAAAAGTCACTTTACTGCAGTTTGAAAACCACAAGGTTCCCTTATCATCCTCCTCCTCACTCTGTGGTTACAACATCATTTTGTGTCCTCATTCACCCTTATTTTTTTATTCCCAAATTGTATGATTATTGCTCTGAGAGTAGCTCTGACTAGCATGTTCTCTTGTCTTTCTCATTTTGAAAAGTGCCTAAGAATTTTTTTTTTTTTTTGTCTTGTCTGTTTATACCCCAGAGAAACAGGAAGTGATCAATTACTTAACAGGTAATTGGTTTCCTGATCAATTAAAAAAAATAAATACTTTAAATCACAAAAATGCTTCACATTTACCTTTTCAATGCTACAAGAAACCTCAAGTAGTGATTCAGAAGATAATACATAAATTACACTTTTTGTTTAATTGCAATTTTGTGTGTTGATGCTGCAATAACAGATTAATGTACTTCAACTTTTTTTTAAACACATTTTCAGCAGACATGCCAATAGGTGTGGAGGTTTGTGTGTAGCAACAGGACTGGTTCGGTTAACATTGGTTAGTCAGTCACAAGCCGGAGCAACACATCCATGGGAACCTTTTTTTTTTTTCCACTGGTCAGTAAACAGAGGTCCAGGCTGAGGTCAGCTAAACTGCAGCCATTTGTGAGAGTGCTGTCTCATGTTTGCAACATCTCTGCTTGGCATGTGGAAGGATAAAAGGTTACTGCTTTTTTTTTTTTTTTTTTTTTTTTTTTATCCCCCACCCCCAGTATTTTTACAAGAAGCAGTCGAGTTTACAATNCATGTTTGCAACATCTCTGCTTGGCATGTGGAAGGATAAACTGTTTTTTTTTTTTTTTTTTTTTTTTTTTGCTTTTTATTTTCATCCCCCAGTATTTTTACAAGAAGCAGTCGAGTTTACAATGTCAAGTCACGAAACACAAAAGAACAACAACAGCATAATATTCTTATGTTCCCTTTGTTTCTTTGTTGCTCTGTAAGCAAAGTTGCCCAAGTTTATGAAGAGAAAACTCAAGACATTAAGGAGGACGACCTCCCAGCAGATCCATTGGACGGCATTATGCTATTTTGTGGTCTGAGGTTTCCACCATGGCTGTAAGGTATGATGAATGATGGGTCAATAAAAGCAGCTAATAGCACTCAGGCACAGATCAATTTGAACAGGTTTATATAGTGAGCACAGACCAACTTTGGACCAGAAAAAAAACCTGTACAATTATAAGAGGCAACAAGCTTCACACTCCAGAGGGGGAGAAAAAGGAATTAATTAATTTGTTCCTGTTACCTGGAGTTTATTCTTAAATGCTTTGGAAGTTGTGATAGAAGACACATGGGCATGATGGTTTGGATTAGGGAAAAACAGAGTCAGGCCACACAGATCGAAGAACCTCGTGTCACTGGCAGCAAACCTCACAGGAAGGCTGCAGAGGACCCACGGGGAGTAAAAGTTATGGGAAGAAAGAGAAATTAAAATCAACAAATAGACACTTAACCTTTTGATGGAAAAAAAATAAGTCCTAACAATGCCGGAACGGGACTCAAACTGTGCTGCTCTGAACACAATAAAAAGAGTTTGAAAAAAAAGCATAAATCGTGGAGTGAGGACACGTGTTCCTTCAGGGATGTTAATGACAGTGTTAGGGGTGTGCAAATAAACCACGGTAATTCGTTTTGATTCGACTTCCTTTCCAGATGCCGGACCTTCTCTTCACGCTGCTCCGGAGAGCACGGCATCTGCAGCCCGCTGGGAGAGGAGAGGAGATCGGATTACAGAGCTGTGACATTCGATCCGGGTGGAGGCATGTGACACTAGAGTGTGCTTTAATAAACACTAATGCTACCCCACAGAGCTCCACAATGCTCACCGGTGAGATTAAGAGCAATTGTTTATATACCTGCATCGAGGGAAAGTTTTCGTTTTTGTTGGTTCCCGAAATCTCCTCTGGAAGACAGGAGTAGCATCTTAGTTTGGAGTGAAATCTGTTTTAGTGTGTTACTGATTATGTGACAAGAAACCTCAAGTAGGTTTCTGAAGGCAATTGGCTTCACTGGATTTTATTAGGGGGCATCAGAGTAAAGTGGGCTGAGAACAACTGCACGGCACGCATTTAAATTGTGTGTGGGGAATAATATTGCAAAACATGTATTAGTTTCGTTCTTCTCTATGCATTATTCTGTGACGCTCTAGCACATAAAGTCTTCATAAAATGTTGCGAGGTTTGTGGCTGTAACATGAAAAGACGGGACAAAACTGAAGGCGTGTGAATGCTCCCGCCCTCTTCTGTACATCCGTCTTTTACTGCTGTTCTGCACTGCATACGCTGAGCCATCGCCCGGTTATGCTCTTCAGGTTATGAGCCTCCAGGTTAAACATTTTGCAAATTTACCATCAAGATAAAAATCTGACACGGAGCACGAGAAGCAGCGGAGGGAAAGTGACGGTGGAATCTGCAAAATTCCAGACAAGGAGAGAGCCGTGACAGCGAGGCTGATGTGAAGACAGACAAATCTTTTATTAGAGCCCAGCCTCTCTAATGAGTCATTCCTTTGCTGCCAGGTGGGGGTGACCCTCCCAACACCCAGTAAATACCCTCCTTTTCTTGCCTCCTCTTTTCTTCGCTGACACCCTTTCACCTCCTCAGCAGGGCTTCCCCCACACTCACGAGTGCTGACACAGATATGTAGTGGAGCGGAGAGCAAGAGAAAAAGTGGGAACCCATTCAGCGGGCCAGACAAAAGCCTGACACAGATATAAACTAGGTGATCAACAGCTAAAATGGGACTGCTTAAGGCGGTTGTTGTTATGGCAATATTCTATAAACCCTGTAGCTTTGGTTTGTTCTACAGCATTATGACCAACTTTTTGTAGAGAGATGGACCCGGGCTACTCCACATGTGGTTCCTTGGCCGATGACTGAGCCAAACAGCTTTTCTGACTACAGTAAAATGTGCACATAGATGCAGGGCCAGATGCCTAAAGAATGAGATTTTAACTCCCAGTCCATATATTTTGCTATCACATGTGAGCATGTACAGTATACTTCTATTTTATGCTGGGATTTTATATGCTCATCCATAAAAGCACAGGTCTGCAATGCCAAGTTCTTTTGGAGTTTTTTTATATTGCTTAAAATGGGAAAAAGAAAACAAAAAAGATTTTCTTCAGTTGTCAGCAATTAAGCAGATTTTTTAAAAATGTAAAAAGTGCGAAAAAGACGCCCAAACTTATTTTCTCTCACTTTACTTGGCCTCTCTGCCCCTGACTTTCCTCTGCTCCCCCTTCATCTTGACAACCTGACACGTGGGGAACTGCACCAGTGCAAACTCTGTCCAATAAACACAGCTGAGTCGAGACCACATCTATTTCAGACCGGGCTCTATGAATAGGAAGCAAACACATGTGTCACAGTACACCATCTTATTTCCATACTGGCCACCCGGTGACTGACTGCCCTTAATGGAAAGGAGATGTTGAAACACCTGGTTTTTGCACAAATGGGATCCATTGCAGCCTTCCCCCAGTTCCTTTTACGTTTTTTGATGTTTTTTTTATTTGTTTTTTTTATATGAATATATTTGTCAAGGGGACATGTGGTTCCTCTTGTCCTCTTGTTGTGTATTACAGATTTTCCACCAAACTAGCCATGGTTCTTAAACCTTGCCCTATTTTTAATGCCCAGAGGCCTTCACCTGTGGTCTTCACCTTCCAGGCCTTCTCCAGTTCCTCTCTGAGGCCCTGGTATTTCTCCATTTTCTCG
>NW_006800192.1:789853-799508 GCF_000485575.1 Poecilia formosa | reverse complement strand
TATATATATATATGCATATATATATATATATATATCCAGCCTCCTCATTTTCTTAGTTACTTATATATTTTTTTTAATCAGTCCTCTAGACTAATACCTTTAAGTAAAGTCCATGGCAACCAAGTCATCTGCTTAGAGTCACACTGAATCCATCAGTTCTGTGAAGGCCTCGGACATTTATTAGTGAACAAACAAGCATCATGAAGAACAAGGAACACAGCAGACAGCTGTAAGATAAGCTTGTGAGAAGTCAAAAGCTGTGCTAGGATCTACAACAATCACCTGAACCTTTAATATCTCAACTATGGAGAAAAAGAAAAGAAAATGCAACTTAACCTAATCTCCAGCTACACACCTAAATAGTTGGCTGCACTAACAACAACTTGAAGATGCGGCTTTTGAAACAGCTTGAACAGATTTTGGTTCAAGCAAAACTATAATGGGTTGAACTGATAAGTAAGGTGTCTGCACAGTGGCGCAGTTGGTAGAGCTGTTGCTGTGCAGCAAGAAGGTTCTGGGTTCAATTCCCAGCCTGGGGTGTTTTTGTATGGCATTTGCATACAGAATCCCTGTGCATGTGTGGGTTCTCTCTGGGTATTCTGGTTTCCTCCCACAGCCCACAAACATGACTGTAAGGTTAACTGGCCTCTCCAAATTGTCCCTAGGTGTGAGTGTCCTGTCTGTCCAGGGTATACCCTGCTTCTCGCCTGGAATGTTAGCTGGCACCCCTCCCAACCCCACTATGGGATAAGGGTGTATAGGTGATAAGTAATGCCTACCTGCTGGCTTTTCTGTTATGCTAAGAAGACAGTAGTTACTGTGCAGTTTGTTAACAAAAACAAAGGAAAAAACAAAAACAAATGAGCTGCTTCTCAATTAACTTGTGAAAACACAGTACAGCTGTCTGCAATTACCACAGGGTGACAGTATTGGGTCTGCTGCACTGGACACACATGAGGAAAACTGATAGCTCCTCTTCACAAGTTGGTTTCATCTGCAAGAAATGCTTTGCAGTAAGTCCGGCAAAAACATCTGCAATACAGAGATCATAAATCCCTCAAAATCCACGAGTTTTCCTCATTACTGAACAAGTAGCTTATTATTTTTGTCTAAAAATGTCAAATTTTACGACTCATTTACGTTGACAAAACTTAATCTAAAAACACAGAAATGGCAGACCACCGCTACATTCGCTACAACCAAGGAATAGAGAAATAGAAAAATGACTGTGTCGATGAAAGTCGAGATGAGAGAACGTCTGTTTTAGCAGCAACCGCTGCCCACTTGAAAGAGAGACATACCTGGCTTTCAACAAACATGCCCTAGCAATGTAAATCACAGTGAGGAGATTGTGGAAAACCACCATTAGGAGTCAGTCATGCATCCCACACAGCATGACAATGTCAGCGTGCAGAGGGATTGGTTGGCACACCTACAGCGCCCTCAGTTTCTGATAGGGCAGGATAAAAAGGCGTTCTGTCTCACAGCACTGCAGCGGATCAGCCATCTCTTGGCAAGAAAGAATGCAAAGTGTTCTTACCTTATTTAGCCAAAGCCAGCCATCATATCACAAAGCATGCAAAGCAGAAAGAGGGAGAGGTAGCCACAAGATTATCACCCAAAGCTTTGAAAAAACACAATGTCAACAAGACATATCTTGAAGTAATGTGATTCTATCTGAGGTATGAAGATCTTAAGAGGTGTGCATCCAGTTAAAGGATAAGAGTCGCTGTATTTTATAGCTTTAAAAGACAAATTCTAGTTCAGTCTAACCTGTTCCTAAATGTACGCATCTGACATTGCCAGACATCAACAGGACAGGCACAGGTTTTTTTTTGTTGTTGTTGTTTTTTGTAAAGTGGTTCCAAGACTCTATCTCTCAACAAAGCTGAACCTTCGTTTGCAAAAGCCTGTGTGCTCTAGCATGTGATGGATGGATGTTTGTGCTTCTTCCAGGATAACAGAAATTAGATATTGTTGGAAGCCTTTAAGACGAGAAAAATATTGACAAATGGGAACACGTTGCTGCGGCTAAAATTAAAGACAACCTATTCAAGTAAATGTGAGTCATATTAACTTTTAAAGCATCCAAGTATTACTGTTTTTCATTAATTGTGAAAGGTGAGAAGACGGAGAGTCTCTAGTATAATTCCAAGAGTTATTTTCAAATGTTCTCCTCAACATTATTTTATACGCACCAGAGAAATAGTTAACAACTTTAACTAATATAATATGGGCAGAAGGGATGTGTGGGGGAAGGACTTTGCCCTCTGCACAGCAGGGGGTGAAAGGTACCCCCCACTGCCTGCTTGCATTACATCAGGAATATGAGAAAAGGGTTTGCATGCATGTGGTCAATGAGGAAACACTCTGATTTTGATAATTCACAAAAAATTCAAACTTTGAACTTTTTAAAGTGCAAAGTTTGCGCTGATAGAAAACTATCAGCGCAAACATCAGTTAAGCACGAGGGTGACAGTGTCATACTGCAAATGGGTCAGAGATGCAGATCAGAGATGAGGAGCTAAATATAGGCATATCCAGGAAGAAAAACCTTAAGACAATGAAAAAGACTTGAGACCAGGGCAGAGGTTAACCCTCCAGCAGGACAACCCTGACCATACAGCTAAAACTACAATAAAATTGTTCGACCTAAAGAACTTGAGGCAAGACTTGAAAACATACATTCACAATCATGCTCAGTGTCTCTGGAAGTTCAAAGCTGGTAGAAACATACCTCAAAAGCAGTGCAGTTGTTAATAGCTGTAAAAAGGTGACTCTACACATGGAAATCGCAATAAAATACAGTTAAGCTTGTGGCTGTAACATGACTAAATGTAAAAAATCTCAAGGGGTATCCATTTGCGGGGGCGCCCTAATAAACTTACTGACGTGGCTCAGCATTAGTGTAGTGACTGAACTGATTGAACTTGACTGACTCTACAGAAAGAAAGACGGAGGGTTGTTTTCAGAAAAAAGAAAAGAAACTGTGGAGAAAAAAAAATATTTCAGGAAACCATTCAGTAAATTATTTACAATTAAGATATTACTTTTAATAATATACATTACTTCAAGCGACCAAAGTAGAAGCCTCTCTATGTACTTCCAACTTCATAAAAAAAAAAAAGGCAAAAAAAAAAAAAAATCAAGCAGCAAAGCTGCGTATGGATTTGGGGTAGGAGTTGGGGTCTTTATGGGATCTAATGTGAGTGGGCTGCGGCCCTGCATGATCACACAGTAACAAGTTCGGACACCTTAGCCTAACATTCTGGTACCAGATTCATGCCGTTTGAAGTTTTCACATTAAGCAACTTCATTCCTCTGGCACTCCCCCACCTATTGCATTCCTCCAACGTTCAGCTCTTCTTGACCTTGTGCCAGCTTCACCAAAACCTTTTTTTAAGCACACCTGGTAGTGGTTAGGCTCAATCACAGCACAGAGCTGCTGACGGCTGCTGCAGGAGAGAAGGAGAACATCACGACAAAGGTACTCCTATTAACACAAGCCTCTGTGTTATATGTATTACTCACAGCGGAGTTAGATGTGTCTAAAGGAATGCACCTCATACCCGGAGCTTTACTCAATGCACAACCTTAAAATTAGAGATAAACCCCCCATTGCATGTGGAGTCGAGATCAGTCGAGATTGGGAAGTGCAACATTTCCACGTTCACCAGCTGCTCTATTTGACAAGTTAAATAGATGGTTGTTTTATTTTATTGGATAAAGGGTAAAAATGAAAGGAAGGTGTATGTAAAGCTCCATTCTTCAGTTTGTAATACCAATAGCAGTATGTAAAACAGAGTAAGCAATAAATGCAAATCAATGACCTTGTTCTATTTAAACTACCTAGTTTAAATATACTCTTCCCAAGGTTGGTTTAATGAAGAGATGCAACTTGGAATCGTCGTATGACCAGAATCATAAAAGTACCAGTTTTCACCAGCCCTGAATGGGTGACCAGCTTATTGAAAACAGGAAAATATTATCATTATATTTTTTTTTTTTGATCAGTGAACTCCCCATACAGAAATGCTATCAGAAGTAATTTTCTATATTGTTTAAATGAAGTCAGAGGAAGAGATGCAAGAAGCAATTTGAGGGGAAGCTGCATTTCCTATGATGGGTAAAGACATGTCCAAGGCAGAGCTGGGCTATTTGGACAAAAAATAAATATAAAAATATTAATGAATGTATTGGAAAGTTTCTATAAGTATCTTCATAGAGATTCAAATTATAAATCCAGTTATAAGGTATATACTCTGCAGCATATAACATCAATGTGCTGCATAGTATACCTATTTAGGTTCATAAATGGTCCTTTTGAATGCAAAGATGTTTCAGTGAGACCATAAAATAGACCAAATTAGGTTCACACTACTGGTTTCAATATGTTCTCCACCTTGGAAGAGAAAAATATTGTATTAATGGTAGTCCAATGTGCAACCTGAGAGGCTACATGCAGCCTACCTTTATCATTGTTAATTTTGTTTCCCATAAAAAAGTTGTAATTAGCTAATTGCCCACCACTCATCTGAGAGAGAGCAAGAAAGAATGAGACTGATCAGGCAACAGGAAGGCTAAATATATATAATAATAAAGGATGTTTCTATTCTATTCTGTTCTGTCTGCTGCAAAGTTATTCTGTTTTATCCGGAGTTTTTAACCTCTGTCTGTTTATATTTTCTTTAAACTATCAGCAAAACTGCGTTTTACTGTTTTATAAATAATAAATGACCCTTCATGGACAGGGAGGCTAGAACAATTTTTTTGAATGCTGCACTCATATATTCTTATATTCCCATTCTTCATAAGAAATCATAATTTATTAAAGTCAATATCAACAGATGAAAGCATTACCAAAGAAGCCGATATTGAAAATCAGCCAGTGGCCTGTGGATCTTGGAAATGGTGTTTCATGAAGCCGACAGGATTCTTTGAAGGCCTTTAAACTTTAAAAGATCCTGGATGTAACCAGAAGACAACATTCCTTTTTCAAATTCTTCGGTATCATATTAAAGAAGAGCAGAGAATTGATAACCAGAACAAAAACAGACCACCCATTTACAGGCTAATGTTTAGTTTGACTGAGAACAACAGCAGTTTGAACAGATTATAATTTCTATAATATTGAATCATGGAAGAATGCTTCACTCAATGACTTAAACAAACAATGACATAGTCCTGATGGTTTCCAAAGGCAGAAACACAGAGGTCGGTGTACAGTGTCAGGTTTTAGGCCTATTTATTTCATTTTTTTTCTCCTTTAAGTAGACTGTTGCTGAAATGTTTTGACTCCTCAGTGGGGACATTATTTTCCATTTACCCCCTAATCTAGCTTTTATGATTTATCCATGATAGGGTTTGACAGCTGTAAAATAAAATAAAAGTCTAATTTGAACACGGCTTAATGGGATTTCCAAATGTGCTAGTGTCTAGTTTACGTGAAACCAGACTTGTGTTTATATATGTTGTTCCCTAAAACATTTTACTAATAGTATGCTGTATTACTCGCCCAGGGAATGCCCAGGGTTGCAGAGAACATCGTTTTCTAATCAACCAGGCAGTGTCAGACGCTACTTACAGTCTCTGTTCGGGTTTATTAGGTTGACCTGTTCCATATGTTGGCTTTAATAAAACGTGGACTGAAGGTAAAGTAAATCACTTCAAGAAGAATTATTGCTGCCTTGAAGACAAAAAAATAAAAAATGTTGCTTGAATATTTGGACTAAATGAAAGAAAATACTTGTTGGACATTCACCAGTGTTTAGACATATTTTTTAATTATGCTCAGAGCAGAGGTGCGATGATTGCATCCTAAATGCTGGGCAAAACAAAAGCTTATTTAAGTCCAATCCTGGTAGTCTACAGTTTGTTGATACATTATGTTATTTCACTTCGAGGGTTTTTCAGCAGTGAATATGCAGAACCCTTTCAAAGACTACACGCAACTTTTTGTGTGCAGCTTACCAAATAATTGTAACATCAATCAATCATATCTAAGTTTTAACTAACAAACTCAGAGTTTTTCACCCTTTAAAAGAACATTGAAAGCTGACAGTACCAGCTGCAGAAATGGTCTAATGGGATATTTAAATGGTTTCTTTCCTTTTCCTGAAAATGATCAAATTTCTGTTTTGTAATGCACATGTGTGAAAAATATTATCAAATAAAGTCCTATCAGCTACATTCCTTTCTGTGTCAAAAATAGTCTAGCTTTAATATGGTGGGCTTTTCCCAAACAATACATATCATTCAAACACTGCCCAGCCTGTTTAGGCTAGCCAAACTGCAAAAAAAAAACCCATCTGATTTATTACAATTTATGCAAATGAGCCCCTGGGCCCCTATCTTATTCTTAGTTGTGCAAGCTTAGTTGAAAAAAAAAAAAAAAAAAAAAGCTCTATGGGATACAGCTAAGAAATTTAATAAGGACTGGTTGAAATAAAATTTTACAGTTTGATTTATTGCACTGCTGAGTGAGAACTACGGAGAACCAGAATAATCTCTTTAGCTTAGAAACAATTCGGAAATTGTGGTTTTATTATGTTTGCGGAAAAAGTTTCTTAACATTTTCTTAACGGTGCCTTCAGTACAGCGTAACTGCAGCAGAGTAAATGCAGCTATTGTTACTTCAGGGAGAACATAACATCTCTACTTCTAAACATCTCTACTTCTAAGACTTCACCTGAAGTAGCATGTCCTGTTTTCTGCTAAATGAATTCCTGATGTTTCCAGACTCGCAACGTGTGGAAGCGAGTCTCTACTTTACATGTTTTGTTTGTTTATTTTTTTTTAGCTAATCCGTAATGTCTTCTCTGTCTGCACCTATTTGTCTTTGGGCCGCCTGGGCCACATCAGTGGGGAACACAGGGAGAAAAGTGAAGTGTGCATGTGTGTGATGAGTGTGACAGCTGCAGGCCTGGTTCACAGAGCCACTGAGTCCCACTCTGTCACACCAGTCAACAAACCTTCAACTGTAATTAGCATATGCAGAATGATATTTTTCCTTCAGTCTTTCTCTGCTTACATCTATATGGACAAATATATCAGTGATTCTTGAGAAGTGGGACAAAATGGGTTTACATTCCACCCCACCCAAAAAAATGTAATTATTCCTCAAGCTTATGTATTCAAATATGACAAATAATGTTTTGGAAATGTGAAGGTAATAAGGTGCAGGCTCCTAGTTGCAACATTTTTTTTGAAAATTACATTTTTAATGAACCTGACCCAGAACTTTGTCAACACCATCTGATAAAAATAAATATAAAATTATTTTTAATGACCTTATTAGTGACATTTTTACTCAGTTTTAAAGACAAATGCTTCTCAAGAAACAAAATAAATATTATTTAAAACAAAAAAACAACATAAAGACCATCTGACGGAGTTGACACAGAACTGAAGGTGGTGACAAACTAGTGAGTAAAATTAAATACTTGATACATATGAAGTAATGCAATTTATGCAAAATACATTAAAATGAATTAACTGCACATTTAAGAGAGATTTGTCAACACTATCACTGAAAGAGTCACACAAACTCTGACAGAGGTGACAAAATGCCAAACTACCTCAATTTATATGATGTTATTCTGAAGGAGGCCATATTGTAGCTCATTAGGTCCATGAAATCTTTACATTATACCAAAATTAAGCTTTTATTTCACAAAATTTCATCAAAATTTTATAAATTGTCAGTTATGGTGTTGACACATCATGGTTGTGACAAACAACTTATGAAAGAAACAGAAGAAAAAACTAAAGAATAACATAAGCTAACCAGAGCTAACTAGCCCTCCTAGCAAAAGAAGAGAAGGGAAGAGGTCATGGGGTCCTCAGAAGTCCTGGTGCCCCCCAATAATGCCTGATTTTTTTTTTTTTACATTCTTTTTATGTCTGATGGTGTTGACAAAAACTTGGGACAAATTTCAATGGAGTTGGAAAATATATTAAAATGATTTTTAATTCAATTTATGGATACTTTTATAATTATGTATTTGAATACTTATACTTAATTGTCATAATATATTATCTTAGTATTCCTTTAATTCTTTTAAACTATTATTATGTATTTTGTAAGGGATTTTAAAGACACCATCCACCTACTACAAAGTTTAAAATGAAAAATATTCAGCAAACACCATAAAAACATACATTTTTGTGCTCACATGGCCCAGGTTAGTGATATTTTTGGTTATAAGCACACAAAAAAAGCCCCCAAAAAAGAAACCAGCTTCTGAGAAGGACAGTGTGTCTGTCTGATGAGCTTCTTAAGGAGATGGTGCTCTTTAATGCTGTTTATTATCTGAGTGTCATTACTTAAGACAACCCTGTACATGACATGTTAAAGTGCTCTGAGGATAAACTGTCATATTTTATGTTTTAGAAAACCCTTTCATCTGCATGACTTGAATTTAATTTGTTTCAACAAGGACAAGCTATCACCAAAGCTATTTTTCAGTTCCCAAAGCCAAGAGTGATGAATTACGATCACATCAGTGTTTATTCCGCCTGCTTTAGAAAATCAATTCAATCATAGAGCTCTGGCTCAGCGCTACAACATTATCACAATCTGCACAACAGCTGTTCTGGGGATAAAAGCCAGTTTCCAGTCAATTTGCCTGTCTTGCAACATAGATGTGACTGTCTACTAGTGCATGACCAGAAATGACAGAAAGAATATGAGCGCAGTTATTAAAAAAAAAGAAATTGTTTGACAAAATCTTATTGTTTGAGAAGAATTTCGACCAGAGATGAAGAGAAAATTATAAACTTCTCCAGTGAGTGAAATCATACCATCCGTGTCCACCCCAGCATTTTTAATGACCACAACAGTAGAACAAGCAAATAGCAGAATTTTATCCCACTGACATGTTCAAAAACCCAACAAAGAGCAACAAACTCTCATAAAGCCGTGAGTGAGACATGTGAATTCACTTTGTGTGGACACAGTTGTTGGAGGTCGCGATGCTTGCCAAAGCCAGTCACTGTATCAAACATACAGTTCACTGCGTTACAGCTATGTTTGTGTTTTCCACTCAAACAGTCTAACACTAGTTCTCTTTTTGTTTGCATGGCTGTTTTTTTTTTTTTTCTTTCTTAAAACGATAATGATTCATGTTGATTTGCTAATCCTGAATGGTTTAGCTAGTTCATATTTATTATCCAACACTTTAGAAGCAGTGCATGGGTGTGGAGACAGACCTTATGTGCCATTATCTCCCTCGTGGCCACTCTTAAAGTTTCTAAACAGCTGTATCAGCTCATGACTCAAGTACAATAAAGGATTTTTCATAACACTGACAGCCATGGGATATAATCAAATGATTTTACTGACCTATATTTTATGTTGTTTTCCCTAGGGTTAAATGCTGAGGTGGAGGAAGAATTTTCATTTTATTAAGACTTTTACTTTGGTTCATAATTGCAAGTCAGGTTTAAGAAGCATATTAAATTAATATTGGATTAATATTGTTAAAAAGATCTAATAAACATAGCATAAATATCTCTCATCCACCTATGTGATGTATTCTCTGCTCCAAATAGACATCGTTAATAAACCTCATTATGCTGTTAGTCAGTCAGTTTAGGAAACAATCTTAATCGTTTTTTCGAGCAATGAATAAATATATAATATATATATATATAT